>NW_013550571.1:64323-68541 GCF_000709125.1 Exophiala aquamarina CBS 119918 | reverse complement strand
AGATTCTATAAAACGCTATTCTATTCTATAGGATTAGAAATTACTTAACTTAATTTCTAAGTATCCTAGGAGTTAACTCGTATTTACGAATACTCGGCAATTACTCTCGTACTTACGAGATATTATAACGAAGCCTACGCCTATATAAAATAGGCCTATACTTCTTTACTTAGATAGATCTTAAGTTATTTAATTATAAGGGTTTAGCTAGAAATTTAGAGTAATTCGTCTAACTACCGTATAACGAGTATAAGGGTTTAGCTAGTATATTAGGGCTCGAGGCGCTTAGTTATGAGAGAAGAGAGAAGGGGCCTTAGCATAGAAGAACAAGCAAGTAAGGAAGAAAGTAGACGATCGAGGAGATAAGCAACGGAACGACGAGCAACCTAATATACGCGAGCTTACATTAAGTATTAAATAGTAGTTATAAGAGTATAGTTTATAGAATTAAGAGCGTTTTTCCTTCTACGAGTTCGGCTATATAACTATATAGCCTAAATTTTAGTAGTAGTAATCTTTACGAATAAAGCTATTATAGCTTTATATATATCTATTACGAGAAGTCTTAAAAGTATAGTCCTTTAGCGGGCTTAAGTCTATAGAAATCGATAGCGTTACTATTCCTTCGCTAATATAGATAAGTAAAGAGTATCGTTTTAGTTATAGCTACTATAGTATTCGTTTTAACGTTAATTAGTTTTTATCCTACGATCCTAGAAGAGAAAGAAACTCTAGTAATATAGCCCTACCTTCTTATTTAACCTATAGAATAGGCGAGAATATATACCGATTTAATCTTAATATAAATAGTACTTCTTAAGAGAACGAACGAATATTATAAGTATATTATCTTATAAAGGACCTTAGAACTATAGGAAAGACGACTACTAGCGGTTAGACCTAGAAGAAAACTATCTTAGGAGATTAAAAACTACGAAAGAACGAAGTATTAGTTTAACCTTAAGAACGACGAAAGAATAGGTATATAATACTTTCGAAACTATCGGAGGAATATTTTATTAAGAAAACTTTTTCCTAACTTAAAACTAAGCGGAAAAGCTTAGGAACGACTTTACTAGAAATTCTCGAGTATCTTATTTACTTAATTAAATTAAGATATTTATTTAGAACGCGTAGAAGTAAACTCGAGGGCGGATATAATTCGAGCGTAAGGTACTCGAAAAGTTAAGAATAATTATAGATACTTAACTAAAATTTATTTCGACTATATAATTATATAGTTTAACGAGACGAGTCTTTAAAAATTAATAAGTATCTTAATAATTCTTTTAGTATTATAATAGATAAGAAAAATAACTAAGTAGTAGATTAGTTATTTTATTTTTAAGTATAGAATTAAGAAAAAAGTTAATAAAATAGCTATTAGAAAGATAATATCTAGTAACTTAAGTAAGATAAGACTTAATAAGAAGTAGAGAATCTAAAGACGAGAAATATCTACTAGATTAAAGCTACTAAGATTAATAAGTTCTTTAAGAAGATAGAGTAAGGTAAGAGAACCTTTATTCGCGTAGATATTTAATATAGTAGAATTAATAACTTTATTATTAATAATAGTCGTTAAAACTTCGTTAAGTTTAGAAGGAAAGTTACTAAGTATAAGCGGTTTTATAGTACTAATACTATAGGCTAGTATACTATCTATAGAAGTTCCTTTCTTTAATAGTCGTAACGTTATAGAGTTTCTTCGTTCTTTTAATAATTTTTATAACGATTATAGAGTATCTATAGGAAGTCGAGTTAATTAAGTCCTTTAATACTATAATTTAAGAATCTTAATATACTTAAGATCGATAGAAGAATATAATAATAAGAACTAGGAGAAGTTAAAGGATTTTATATATAAAGAATAGGAAGATAGCGATAATAAGTAGAGAATAAAGACGCTTATATTCCTTTAAGGACTTTCTAAGCGCGAGAGAAATAATAAATATAATATTAAAGAATATTACTACTAGTTTAAACTATTAGTAAATATATTAATTATAGAGAATTAGCTTACCTAATACTAAGCTAGAATAATATTCCTCTAAGGACTACTAGACTAGATATAAAAGAAGATTATAATTAGTAAGAAGATTAATATTAAAGACGCGAAATTACTATAATTTAAGGAAATCTATAAGTATACTATAGAGATTTAGAAATCGTAGGAAGGCCTAGAGGTTCTAAAAGAGGTTCTAGAGTAAGAGGAAGTTAAAGATCTTATAGAAAGTATTAAATAGAAACTATCTATTTAGTTCGAGAAGAGAACGATCTACGAATAGTCTATAAAGAGATTAAAGTCTATAAGCTCTACGAGAGAAGAAAACTTAATAATCTTTTAGTATACGAACTCTATTCTAAGAAAGTACCGCGATAGACTTCTTTAGAATAACTATAAGAATAAACTAGTTAAGGAATTTAAATTAAAGCTAATTATATCGCTTACTATTTAACTTAACGCTTTCTTAACTTAATTAGACGACCTTAAGAAGAAAACTTAATAGTAGAAGGCTTATCTATAAGAAACTTAAAATCGATACTTATAAGCGATAAATAGATTAAATATAAAAGAACTAATTATCTATTACTACTATAGCGGTTCGTATACTAGGCCGTAATATATAGCGATCTAGAAAGATATCGCGAATAGAAAAATATATATTAATAGAAATAGAAGAATCTATATTAGTTTATCTCGTAAGGAAGTATACGAAGTTTATTTCCTAAGGAATTAATTAGGAAGAGAATACTTAAGAGATATCTTCTTATAGAACGAGGAATTAAAGAAAAATATATAAGTAAATACTATTATAGTTAATATTAATATAGAAGGTCTTAAAGAAGAAATAGATAAAGAGTTTATAAAGTATTTTATTAAAGTAGCCGCTACGAGAGTCGTAAATAGAATAGTAGCTAGAGACTCTATATAAGGAATAAGGAGTCGAGGAAGAGAAAATTACGAACGAGATAGCTATCTAGCGAAGATTCTAAAGAGAAAGGATTAAGTAGTTACTAGAGATATTTAAGCTAGATAAATAAAAGATTTAGAAACTCGTAAAGAAGAGTATATTAAAAAGAAAATAAAGTACGATTTAGAATTATTCTCGAACGAGAAGAAAATAGCCTAGCGTATAAAAGAAAGAAAAGAATAAAAGAAAGAAGTTTCGATAATTAAAGAAAATAAGATTCCTAAAACTCTTAATAGTATAGAGGATACTATAATAGACGATATTAAACCTCGAATACTACGATTCGATAAAAGTAAAGAGAAAATAAAAATAGTAGCGAAGTCGAAGGTATTTCTTTATAGTAAAATACCTTTTCTTATAAAAGATAAGCTTAAGAAGATATTAAATAAGATAAAAGAAGTAGAGAGTCTAATTAAGTTACTTATAAAATAAGAAGTCTAAGGAATTATAGTATAGTATTTCTTAGTAGAATCGAAGAAAGTATAGAGTCTACTATTTTCGAAGAAAGAATAGAAGTATAATAAAGATATTAAATAGATTATTATAAGTAAAGCTTTAATTAATTCTATTAGAATAGATAATCTAGTATAAATAATTAGATACTAGAAAACGATTTTCTATACGGTCTATTCTATTATTTCGGTAGAAACTCGAATTAAGATTTAGGATATACTTATAGATAGTAGAGTTAAGATTAACTTAATTATATAGTCTTTAGTAGAAGCGTTAAATCTTCTAATAGATAGTATTAGATCGACTATTACTAGAATTAAGTTTAATAGAACCTAAGATAAGTTTATTAGTATTATTCGCGATCTAAAAGTTAAGATAATAGATATAGTAGTTACGATTTATATATTCGTAGTAAAAACCTCGAATCTATACTATACGATTATTCTTAAGGAGCCTTACTAAATAGAAGTAAGGCTATAACTAAAAAGAAATAGAAACGAT
Organism: Exophiala aquamarina CBS 119918; assembly: GCF_000709125.1. Taxonomy (NCBI): domain Eukaryota; kingdom Fungi; phylum Ascomycota; class Eurotiomycetes; order Chaetothyriales; family Herpotrichiellaceae; genus Exophiala; species Exophiala aquamarina. Next base: position 64,612 of record NW_013550571.1, on the reverse strand, counting down.
AATTATTTCGTTAAGATATTCGATTAAAGAATAGATAAAGTATAAAAGATAAGAGTAGCTATTACCGTAATTTATAGAGAAGACTATATTAGTAGAATAGTTTAGATAGCTCGCGGTAAGAAGTTAAACTAAACCGCGAACTTAATAGTAATATATCTTAGTTCGTAGGATTACGAAGTACTAAAGTATATTTAAACTATATAACTATATAGCCTAAAATATTACTTAAATTAGAAAAGAAGTTAACGAATTTAATAAGTTTATATTTTAACTATATAACTATATAGCC
>NW_013550571.1:60778-64313 GCF_000709125.1 Exophiala aquamarina CBS 119918 | reverse complement strand
TTAAATTAGAAAAGAAGTTAACGAATTTAATAAGTTTATATTTTAACTATATAACTATATAGCCTAAAATTAAGAAGCTAGAAGGCCCTAAAAATAGTAGTTAAGAAAGAATAAGTAAGCTTTTAAGAAGAAAAAACGATATAAAAGTTAGCCTAAATATTATAGCTTTAGAATTTAATAAAATAAAAGAAGATAAAAAATAGAATAGAAAAGAAGAAAGTAGAATTAAAGACTATTACTTATTTAAGGAAATAGATAAGAAAGAAAGCCTTATTAAAAGAATATATAATATTAATATTAATAATTTCCGTTTTAAGCCTTATAAAGAAGGTCTAGATAGCTAAGTAGTAGTTTACCGAAGTTCTCGACGAAGCGACTACTAAAGTATTCGTTAGGAAAATCTCCGAAATAGATTAAGGAGACGGATATTAGATAGTATACTTCTTTCTAGATAGATAAATATACTCTATAAGAAGAAGGCTAATAAGGTAAGGCCGATTAACTTAGCGGAAAAAAGTAGTATTAAGTTAAAAGAAAATATTCGTTAGAAAAATAAGGTTATTAAGAAAGAAATAAAAAAGAGGCTCTATAATAATAAGAAGTACTTCTTTTTCTAATAGTTAAATCTAAGGTTTTCTTCTATAGTCGAGGAATCGAGACTTACTCTAGAGAAAATATAAAAGCTTATAATCGATAATAGTCTAATTATATAAGAGCGGAAAGTAGTTCTATAGATATTATATAATCGAGAAGAAGCTTTTATATAGATCTTTTTAGAAATTAAATATATTAAGAAAGAAGTAGCGCTATCTTAGGAAATTAGAATAATATCTTATAAAGTATAGTAAGTAAAGAGTTTTTATATCTTAAAGGCTTTAAAGTAGGTAGTAATCGATTTAGTAATAGATCGAAAGAAGAAAGGAGTTTTAGAAGACTATTATAGATCGTATAGAAATCTATATTTTCTAGTAAAGAAGAAAAAAAGCGGTAAGTATCGATTAATAAATATAGCGATAAATATTAATCGAGTAACGATACGAAATACGAATTTATCGCCTTCGTTAAACGAGTACTCGAAAGACTTTACTAGATACTATATTATTTTATTAATTAATTAATATTTAGGATACGATTAAGTAGAACTAGTCGAATATTATAAGAATATAACGGTATTCTAGATATCGATTAGTCTATTACGTTAAACTACTTTTTCCTAAGGCGCTATAAACTCTATAGCTTAGTTTATAAGGATTATAAATAAAATTATAGAAGTATAGAGAATTTAAGGAAAGATAAGGACTTTTATTAATAATATTAATACTCTAGGTCTAAAGATTAATTATAGAGAAGAAGAAGTTATATTCGAAATTAGAAAGTATATTCTTAAATATATTTAATAATTAGACGAACTTTTCTATAATATTAAGAAATTAGGAGCTATAGTATTAAAAGAGAAACTATAACTCTATAGAACGAGTATAAAAGTAGTTAAGTATATTTATAATAAATACGAAAGATATTCGAAAGAATTAAAGATTATAAAGATAGTTAATTAGTCGTCGTATAAGAATATAAAAGAAGTAAAGGAGTTTCTCGGAATTTATATTTACTATCGAATTTAGATAGAAGGATTTATATACTATATTAAGGTATTATATCGTCTTCTTAAGAAAGAAGTAAAGTAGAAGTAGGATCGCGAAGAAGAAGACGCGATATTTATACTAAAAGAAGTATTAATAAAAGTATCGATACTAGTTTTAATTAACTATCTATCTAGAGCGGGACTTATTATCCTAGTAGTAGATATAAGCCTTATTAGATAGGAGACTATATTAATATAAATAGAACGAAGAAGTAATAAAAGATAAGTTATACGCTATAAGAGTAGTTTATAGTTAAAGTCTAAGTCTTAGTATAACGCTAGTAAAAGAGAATATCGCGCTTTACTTAAGGCTCTAAAGAAATTTAAGATTTAATTATACGAAGTCTCGTTTATAGTTAAAATTAATATATAAATATTAGTAGCTTAGTTAAATCGATTAGCGATAAATTTACTAAGTATATTAGTTATATAGTAGCTTACCTAAATTCGTCTATTTAATTTTAAAGTTTATTATATTTTAGGCGTTAAGAATACGATAGTCGATATACTTTTACGACGTTCTACTATAGAAGTAGATATTAAAAAGGCTAAAGAAGAAGAAGATATTAATATATAGATAGAAAGATAACTTAATTCTATATAAGTTAAGATCTATCTTATAAGAATAGAAGTAAATAAGTTAAGTAGACTAGATAATATAAATAAACGATTAAATTCGGCTATTAAAGAAGAAGAATTTAGTACTATTAAGAAATAGAATTTAAGTAGAAAGAATATAACGAAAAGTACTATAAGATCGTAGAGTTTCTACTCTTATTAAGGAGACTAGAGGAAATAGCGAAAGAAGACTAGAAATCTTTTAAGAAGAATACGTTAAAGTTTCTAGTTCGAGATAGATATCTTTTTCGTAGATCTAATAAGGTAAACTCTATTTAAAGAGTAATTAGTTTATTTAATTAAAAATAAGAAGTTCTAAAGTAGTTCTATAATAAGAATAGTTATAGAAGAGGCGAAGCGACTTATAAAAGGATTTCGAATCGATATTAGTAGGAAAGTATATAGAAAGAAATTAAGTAGTTTATAAAATCTTATAGAGAATATTAGTTTAGAGCCTTATAAAGAAAGGAAGAGCTACTTCGACTAATATAGATTAATTAACGTTAGAGTAAAGTTACTATAGATATAGTATATATATCGGCGTCTTATAGAAAGAGTTTCTTAGTATAAGTAAGGAGTAATTTTAGTAGTTAGATCGAAGTAAGAGGACTTAGTAAAAATAATATAAAATAAGTCTTAAGGTTTCTATAGAAAGAAGTTATTTATAGGTATAGACTCTTTAAGACGCTAGTTATAGATAGAAAACTAGAAAATCGAGCGCTTACTACTAAACTAGTAGAGCGATATAATATTAAACGAGTTATAGTTTTAGTATATTATTCGTAAGCTAATAGAATAGTAGAAGTAAACTATATCTATATTTTAGACCGAATAGCCTAGTAAGCCCTAGGCTACCGTAGGCTCGTAGCGCTAGGCTATAATAGATACTTATTATAAGCTTATAGGGTAAACCTTAATTCCTATAGGCTCGCTAGGCTTAGCCTAAGTACTATAGGCTCGCTAGGCTCGTACCTAAGTACTATAGACTTATACACTAACTTTACTATTTATAGAACTTTTCTATTTTATATATCGATGTTTTAGCCCGTAGCCTAGCGCAACTTAATTTACTATAGGAGCCTAGGGAGCCTAGGGCTACCGTATAGTAAGGATAGTTTTCCCTACGCTTATATATTATAACTAAGCTCTTATAGTAACTATTTTCTATCCTATAAGTATACTATAATCGATATTTTTCCTATACTCCTATATATAATCGATATTTTCCCTATACTCCTATAGTCTATATAGTAAACCCTCTATCGCCCTTCTATT
>NW_013550571.1:58206-60018 GCF_000709125.1 Exophiala aquamarina CBS 119918 | reverse complement strand
TTCTACTTATTCTCGGTCGTTTTACTAGGCGAATAGTTATCTTATCGTCTCTACTATTTACTTATATATAGCTTTATCTCTATCCTTCGCTTTTATACGCTCTTCTTTCTTATAGCGCTAAAATTTCGTATTAAATAAATACTTTCCTTTATAGTAACGATAGTATTCTTCTAATTCGAACGTAGGTAGACTAGTTCCTAGACGAAACTATTTCTACTATAGCTTAAAATTTTCTAAATCTTAAATTAGGCTATCGTTCCTAGACGAATAATATAAATAACTAGCCGATTTCGTAAAGAGTTCTCTAGCCTTATATTTAATTAAGAAGTCGTTATATAGCTCTATCTATATATCGTATATCTTCTTAGATAATATCTTCTAAATTTAAGCTCTTCTATAATTATCGACCGAATATATAAGTAGTAGTATCGAACTCGTAGCGATAGCGATAAGTAAGAACTTTTCTTTTAATTCTACTATAAGTATCTTAGCTATAATATTAATTTTCGTATATCTTATATTTCTTATAACTTTAAGCTAGATATTTAAACTACGCTCGTATATTTCGAGATTATACTAAAACGTTAGGTAATAACGATTCCCTATTTATAATAAGTAGATAGCTAGCGTTATTTTCGGTCGCTTTTTATTCTACTATTCTTTAAACCTCTTAAAACCTTTATTCTATTTAATTCTACCGACTATCTATTTAATACTATAGACTATAGTAAAGAGTTTATTTCTTATCGTCCCTATTAGGCCTTTTCTTCTAACCCGCTCCTCGTAGGCCTTAATATATTCCTTATAGGTATATTCTAATATTACTCGCTCGACTTTAGCTTTTCTAAGTTTATAAGTCGTATATATCTTACGGTTTAAAGATAGTTCTATAACGACTATAGGATATAGGATAATAAAGAGTCGAATATAGAGTTAGGGTAGTCGAGAGAGTAGATATAAAGCTTAAGAGGATAGTAGATAATTATAAACTAGCGCGATCTTAACTATAGATAAGCTCGACGCGTTTTTAAAAGAGAGAGTAGAATAATTAACTTTAACTATATAGATAATTATAGTTATTAGCTATAATTAAGGAAAGAGGATAAAATAAGGAATAGTAAGATTTAATTAAAGTTAATACTTTACTTTCTTTATCTATTACCTTAGTATTATATATTCGTTTAGTTTAGTTTAGTTATATCTAGTCGTACCTAAAGTTAGCTATTCTCGCTATAAAGCTAGTAATACTTCCGAAGTAATTATAATAGGTTAGTATTAAAGAGAAATATTAATAGCTTTACTTCCGAGTCGCTAAGCTCTAAAGATCGACCTCTAGCCTAACCCTACTTAAAATCGGAACCTATTTAAGGACCTTAAGATAATATAATATCTTTATATACTTTAGTATAATTAGAAGTAATATATATATAGTATATAGTAGAATAAAGAGAAACGAAAGTAGTAGACTATATATACTAATAATAGTACTTATAGATTATATTCTAAATTATTTTAGAATAATAATTAGTATTATCGTAAAGAATAGTATAATAGATAGGTCGAGAAGTATTCTAAAGAGTAATATACGAATAGAGATAAAAGTCGAACTTATTAGGTATCGTAATATCTCGCTTAATAAGATAGCTAGGGAGAGGGTTACCTTTTTAATTAGAGGTATCCTTACTAATAGAGAAAGCTCGAATATAATAGCGCTTTAATACGATAATAACTATAATCTTACTATTCTACTTATCTTTAGTAATTCTACTTAGAACCGCCTTAATCTTAGGAATCTCTTAATAGAGAACGTAA
>NW_013550571.1:52220-54206 GCF_000709125.1 Exophiala aquamarina CBS 119918 | reverse complement strand
TTCGGTAAGAAGAGAGTACCTTCTTCGGTATTAGATCGATATAAGTTAAGCCGAAGCTAAGAAGTATTATACTAGTTACTACTAAACTCGTCTTATTCGTATCTCGATAGTATCTATTAAGTTAAAGTAATTTCTATCGACTCTAATTAACTTAGTCCTTACTTATTTATAGAAGTACTACATTAAGCTCTCGATATAGTTACTAGTATCTATTAGTATACGCCTAGATTTATCTATACCTCGTTAGCTTTAACTAATTTAGTCCTTTATTTAAGTCTATATCGATCTACTTACCTATATACTATTCCTCCGTCGTATAAAGTATATCGCTTTTAATATTCGATATAGTTAATTCTTAAGACGCTATCTCTCTATTAGAATTTAGTCCTCTAGAATAGTAAGCTTATTATCGTTTTCGATATTATCGTTTCCGCTAGCCTTATCCTCTAAGGCTTTATTAATATTCTACTACCCTAGAAAATTAGCGAATTTTTTCTTATCGTTTCTCCGAAGCTTTAAGGTTATATCGCTTATAAAGTTTTTAATATATAGCTTAAACGTTAAGAGGTCGTTCTAGTTCTAGTTAGTTTTATATAGTATACGCTCTATTATTTATTAGTACTTACTAGAATTACTCTACTATTCTACTAAGACTAAGAACTAGGTACGCGTTAAGGTAAACTCTATACTTAAGCCCTTAGAAACCTCGATAATAATATTATACTCGTTTAATTTAAGGTATTTATATACTAGAGTCTATCGCTTATTACTATCTATTACGCTATATATAATATATAGTTTTATACGAAATTTAATACTTAGCGTATAGACTTCGATAACCTACTATTACCGATTAATATTATCTTACCTAGTATATACTATAGTTAATTTAACTTATATAGTATAGTAAGTAGGTAGTCTCGTTATACTCTACGAATAGAATTCCTTTCGTAAGTCTATCTATAAAGTCTATTCGCTTAAGTTACTCGTTAAGTATACTCTTAATCGTTATAAGCTTCGAGCTACTTTTCTATATTACCTCTCGATACTTCTAGAGGGAGTTATCTTTATTACGCGCGCTAGTAGTCTAGACCTTATTTTTATCGAGCTATTCCTTATCGAACTAGTACTATACTATATTCTTCGTTCCTTTCGCCTTTTATATTTTATATAGTAGAGGGAAAGTCGTATATTTCTATATCGTTAGGGCGATTAATAAATCGTTAGCGTTATTCTCTTTTATTAGAGCTCGAGTAAGCTAGCTAATTTCGCGTATATAACTCTTTTTTATCTTATAGTTACTCTAATAGTAGTTTATCCGAGGAATACTTATTAGGACTTTATCGTCGAACTACCTAGAGCCGAGAAACCGCTAGATTATAATAGTAGATATAAGGGCCTTTAACTTCTATTATACTACGTTTATATATACTAGCTTATTAATATAAGCTCGTAGCTATAGTAGTCCTAAGAATATATATAGTAACTAAAATAGATTATTAATCTAATTACTAGTTAAATTTTTCTACTTCTTAATATCTTTAATCTTCTTTTAGTACCGATAACCTATAAGTTTAGGGTTCTCTAAGATTATAAGTTTATATAATTATAGTAACGATACGCCTTCGAGATTCTAAAGTCCTATTCGAATAGAAATACTAGATATTAATATAATCTTAGGAGTATTAAACGACTTAAATCGCGCTCGAAGATAAATAGACTCTCTACCCTAAGTTATTAAGTTATTAGTTATTTTATAGATCTAGTAGAATTCGTCTCGAATCTAGCGCCCGTAAGGAATAAGGCTATAAATATTTATTCTAACTATTAAATTATCGTAGGCCTCTTATATAGTAAAGAAAATCTTTCGCGTTAACCCTTAAAGGTCGTTTTAATCTATATCTATACGAAGGGTTTAAGTAGCGTTTATAGATATACGTATTTCTTTAATATCTTTCTTAACGATCTCGTTTTCGATTACTAGTT
>NW_013550571.1:44026-51280 GCF_000709125.1 Exophiala aquamarina CBS 119918 | reverse complement strand
TTATTTCGAATTATTCGATTAGCGATAATTTTAAACTTTATTATAGGCTTCTTTAAGTAGTCGAGTTAAGAATATTAGGGTAGCGATAGAGGTAGATTTTCCTATATTAAGATTATCTTCGAGGATCGAGATACTTAAGGAGCGAACTTTTATATTATCGACTAGAGTCGTATCGAGGATTTCTCGCTCGAGTATTTAATACGCGCTATATACTTAGTATACTATTAGAGATCTTTATATACCTTAAAAGTTAAAGAAGGCCTTAGAGTCCCTACTATTAACATCGATTTTAAAAAAAATATATATTCGTCGAAGAATATCCTTATCGAGCTATATCTTTTCTTATTTTAGTTATTTTAATATCTTTATAGCTTCTATATCGACTTTCTCTTTATCGAGCGCCTTCTATAAGAATTCGTCTTTAGTAGCTAGAATAAGTCGACTACTTAATTTAGTAGAATCCTCTTACTCGTTATACTTATTAGACTCCTCTTAATTCTCGTTATAGAATTAACTTCGTATTAACTTAAATTAACCGAGTATCGTATTAGCTTTACTTTCTTTTTAAGATAGTAAAGCTAAAGATAACGAGGATATTTTATAGTACTCTAGTATTATAAGGTTAGCTATAGTATTAGCTAGAAAATTTTTATTATTCTCGTTTAACGCTAACGTTATACTATTATTAGTATCTACTACTTTAATATTATTATTCGAGTCGAATAAGTTATCTATATAGATTACTTAAGTAGACTATGATATAGTAGATAATACTATACTTAGTTAGAAATTCTTTAGGCCTAGGGTAGCTTCGAAAACGTCCGTCGCTATCTTCTTTAGTAGAGGAAACTTAGGCTCGTTAAGCGACGACGTATTAGAAAGAGCTAAAGCCTAGACCTTTTAACGAGTCTACTTTATTTCGCCTAGATTTAGATCTAGAGCGACGAACTATTAGATAGGCTTTATTTCCGATAAAGAGTTTACTAATTTTAGGCGCTTCGAAGGTAATAGTTAAGTAGTAGAGTTTACTTCTTCTTATATACGCTTTTAGTTAGTATCTAAAGATAGCGGTATCGGAGCTCTAGATACTTAGACCGAGTTTATCGATATATTTATATCTATTATTAGATTCTATTCGTATCGAAGGTACTTAGAATTAGTTTAGTATATAGTCTATCTAGGTAAGGGTAGTATAGAAGGATTAGTTCCTAATAGTTTTCCGGTATTCTACTTTAAATAAACTAAGTTTCTAGTACGATCGACTATATCTTTCTAGATAATAGTCTATAGTCGAATATTAAGTTCTAGATTATATAAGTCGTAATCTAGTATAGAGCTATAACGACGTTAAGTACTTCTATTAGAATAGTATATACTAAGGAGGCCTATATATAGAGATAGTTAGTAAGACTTAGTTAGAGATAGTAATAATTATTTAGAATATACTATATTAATACTTATTTTCCTCTAGTCGATTATATAATACCTACTATACTATAAAGTCTATATAACCGTTATTCGAGTCTAATCGTACTAGTTTTTTTTAATATATAACTATATTATATATATTATCTCGAGTTCGATTAGCTAAGAACCTCTAGTTAAACTATTTACCGAAGCTAGGTCTATTCTTAAACCTAACGGCTAGCCTAGGTTTTAGCGACTAAAATATAAAATAATCGATAACGAGTAAAAGATCGCTATATTCCTCTATTCCTTACTTAGCTATATTATTAATTTCGTCGAATATATAATCGTAATTCTACTACGACTCTAATTCTACGAAATTTAACGTAGACTTAGTACTAGGAAGGTTAATATAGACGACGATCTTTTAGCCTTATTAATTAGAATACTATAGTTCCGCGAACTAGCCTTCTAATCTAACGTTAGCTAGAGTTCGTACTATAGAGAATACTAGTTATATAGATAGAATATCTATCGCCTTATTTATTTATAAGGATACTAGAGAATCTTCTAGTTTAAGACTTTACGAGGAAAACGAAGAACCTAGTATAGACGATAATTAGCTTTACTCTTTCTAGATCTACTTCTTAAGATTTCTAGCGGCCTTCTTTAACTCGTTATAGTAAATTATTTAGATCTAACGATAAATAGCCTAGTCTACCTATTTTTTAGATTTCCTACTAGTTTCTATCTAAGTTAATAAATAATTAGGAATATTAACTTTTAATTTATCGATTATATTTTAAATCGAGCCTTTACTTATATCGGACTCGAACGACGCCTAAGTAAGTTTATACTTACGTAAGAGCTCTAAAATAGTAATTATATAGAGATAATATTCTAATAGTATAAGCTAGAGGATAGCGTTAATATCTCCTTAAAAATAGTTTTTACTAGTATTAATACGATCGTAGATATCTTATTTTATAGCGACCTATAACTAGGCTCGAAGCTACTACGTAGTAGTTATTACGATATACACCTATAGAAGGTATTTACTCGCTCGGCGCTCTTATATAAAGATTAAAGGAGATAGAGGAATAGTTAGTAATTTAGAGTAGTAAGGAGAGTTTTAGAATTTAATCGACGGCCTAATAGTAAGAATAAAGTATAAGGAGGAAGTAAAGTAAAAGTAAGGTTAGACTTATTTATAGATCTATAAATTAACGAGTTTTCCTAGATTTAAGCGTAGTTAGTCTATCTTTAAGTACTCCTTCGAGGCTTAGCGAAATTTTCTAGTTTTAGCTATAGTTTACGACGTAGAGCTTAATAGCTCGCGGTACCTTTAACTTCTAAGCGTTAGAAGCCTAGTAGAGCGACTTATCTTATATATACGGCTCGTCTATATCGAAGACTAGCTTAACGTAGGGCTTATAGACTCTTAATATCGCTAAGTTCTACGCGTCGAAGAATAAGTAAGACTTTTAATTAGGAGTCTATAGGTTTATTCTAAGGTCTAATCGAATATAGTCTTCGATTATTTAATATATAATATAGAGCTTAATAGTTCGCGGTACCTTTAACTTCTAAGCGTTAGAGGCTTAATAGAGCGACTCGTCTTATATATAAGGCTCGTCTATATCGAGGACTAGTTTAATATAGTACTCTATCGATCGACTAGTAATAGAAAAGGCTTATAGGCTCTTAATATCGTAAAGTTATACGCGTCGAAGGAGTAAGTAAGGCTTTTAGTTAGAGTATATAAGTTTATTCTAAGGTTTTAATTAAGTATAGTCTTCGATCTACTAGAGTTATTCTATCGAGTTAAACGGTAAATCGTAATATATCGACGTAGTTCTTAGTAGTATAGAGAGGAAGAAACGTAGTTTTAGTAAGCGTAGCTACTTTCGTATAAAGGTTAGCTCCTTATTAAGGTCTTTTAGGATACGCCTACTTAAAATAACTATAGGCGGAAGGTCGTTATATTTCTAGGTCGATAGTAAGGATAACGCGTAACTTTACTCGAGACTAGTATTTATCGTCGATAACGCGAAGATATTAAAATAAGTAACTAAGGCGCGCTATTATATAATATTATACCTCTATCTATATACTAAGCCCTATAAAGTTACGTAATATAATAGTTAAAATAAGCTAAAGCTATCTAGCTAAGTATAGTCGAGATTAGGCTACTATAAACGACTATACTAAATACTATTTCGCTATAGCTACCGAGTAGTATCGATTATATTAATATTATAAATACTTTCTACGCTCGTATATATCCCTACTACTATCGATAACTATAGAATACCCGAGGGCTAATATAATATATCTCCTTATATTCCGGCTCTACTAGTATTCTATTCTAGCGATATACCTACTCCTACGACCTAGACTACGACGAGCTAGTTCCGACCGTACTAAGTAATAATAACTACTAAACGAGTATAAGGCTTACTTTACGGGTAGTCTAGCGTATTAATAGCGCTCTACTCGAGTACGAACTAGAAAACGAGGACGATAAGGGTATATTTAATAGAGTTAATAATACGCCTATAAGCTTAGAGGATCTATATAACTCTAAAGCCGACTACGTCTAATACTAGCCTTTATCTCGAAGGACTATTTCGTCCGATATATCTACTATTATTAAAATCTACGTCGAGGTCGAAGGGAGTATAGTCCTACTTAGCTAGTATTAATCTTAAGAAGATAGTACGAGACCTAGTCTACTGTTACTAGAAGCCTTACTAAATCTACTTTTCTATTTAATATACCTAAGCGTTTTCCTTCTATTCTAGAGTCTAGTAGAATATAAACTATATACTTAGTTATTCTAGACTAAGATTAGTAGTAATTCTATAAATAAGTTCTTTCGTTTCTATATAGGCCCGTAGAAAATACTCTCGTTTATTAATTCGGTAGCTAAATAAAAGTAAATACTAGAAAAAATCTTCTATAGTATTTCGAACGACGAGATTATAGAGCGCTAAATTATAGTATTACTATTCGGAGCGGATTTATAAATTATCTATACTATAAGGTATCGCTCGATTATAAGTATTATTCGCTTTCTTATTAATTATTCGTCCTTCTAGCCTAACTTCTTCTATACCTCGATACGTTTATATAAGAACGAGGATAAGAAATACCGTATCTAGAATAAAATATATACGAGTTTCTAGTAGTAGAATATATAGAAAGTACTACTACCTAGCGTAATAATCGTTTTTATAATAATCGCGTTTAATAAGATATAACTAATCTAGTACTACGGCGATAAGTCCTCCTACTTAGTCTATATTACTATCGAAAATCTAGATAAAAATACTCGACGCTTCTAGAAACGTTCGTCTAAGATTCTTCTAGAGTTTCTATCTATCCTAAAGAAGAGAAATTATTAGTTACTCGGACTTAAGTTCTATATATTTAGGAGGCTAGTCTATAATTAAGCTATAAAGATTATAACTAGAGGTAAATATAGCGCCGACCTATTATTCTAGTCTACTACTCTTCGAGTAGATATCGAACTAATAATATATATATCGTACTAGAATTATTTCGTTCTAAATTAGAAGGAGTATCGCTACGCTACGCCGACGGCCTAATACGAAAATACTATTCTATTATTAATAGCTTTATAGCCGACTATAAGGAATAGGCTCTAATTACGGGAGTTAAAAGCGACTAGTACTATATAATCTATTAGATTCCGCCGATTAAGCGAGAGTAGTTAACTTCGGTAGAGCGGTATTCCTTACGTACGTATTAATATACCTACGGTATTATTATATAAGTACGTAAACTTAATCGTAAGCGAAAGTATAACTACGCTAGCGCTACTAATATACGATATATATAGAATACGACGGTACCGGATAATAGGGACGCCTCTATAAACGTCGACGATATTACGAGCTTTATATAGAAGTTCTAGCGCGTTAATATATACGAGATTATATATATCGATTTACTCTATTAATATTTTAAGGGCGTAGTCTATCGTATAATTACGAACTAGGTATTAAAGGCTCTAAAAGCTACCCTAGGAGACTCCTTCGCTACGACGTCGCTTAACTAGCGGTTTAATATTATACCTATTTTCCCTATACTTAGAAGGTTTACTACCTTTAGTAACGTCGTATAATAGACTAGAGTTAAGTAAAAGGCTATACTTCGCTAGTTAGTATCGATATTAGCGCCGCTACTTTCTCGGCCGATAATTTAATTCGTCCGCGCTATAGTTAATTTTACGCTATACGTATAGTACTATAGTTATAATATCGATACTCTCTCGTAGCTAAATACGGCCCTTCGACGAATAGATCTCCTAAAGGAAGTCTTTCGTTCCTTTACCGCGCTATTAATCGGCTTTAATATCCTTAAGCTATACGCCCTCTTCTATTACTCGATAATAATTCGTCGATTCGATAGCGTAGATAGGTTCGATACCGCGATATTCGAGGCCGCGTATAAGTTTATCGTTAAGGAATAGTATAGGCTAACTAATAGATACGATACTTTCGAGTAATAGATCTTTAAGTATAATTAGAAGGCGATTAATATACTAGTAATATAAGACTTACTAGAGTTTAAGCTTAAGTAGGCTAATTTATTCGATTTAAAGGAAGTCTCTACGTAGCTTACTATACCTACGCGGCTAATTAACCTAGATATCCTAGGGTAGTTACTATTCGCTACGAAGGAGGAGCGTTTTATTTATTTATACCGAATATCGTTACGAATAAGCTACTCGTTTCTACGCTAAGGTACTTCGTACTAGCGGTATATCGTAATAATTACGAAATATCTATAGCTCTCGTACTTTCTTAACGTCCTAGCCGCCTTTATACGAGAAGAGAGACGACGCCGTATTAGCGTATAATCGATTAACGTCTCTATAAATTAAAAGGAATTAGATTCTACCTTTATCTATTAGTTCCTTATCTATATTTATTCGTTACTATCCTACTAGAAGATTAATCGAGAGGACGATATAAATATAAATTACCGAACGAGAGAGTATATACGATATCGACCTTAGTACTCCTAGGAGTAATATATTTAAAGGCGAGACTATATATAGATTTAGGAATACCCCGACGGTAGTAGTTAGAACCGACTATTATAGGAACGACTATCGAGTTAATTACTTATTATTATTAGCGTTATTAACGCTACGCTTAATATATAGAGCGGCGTCCTACTAGTATATATTAGCGCGCTTATCGACGTATATACTCTACGAAATTAAGGTCGGTAGAATACTTACTACGATATAATCGAAGTATAAAGGTATTCGCCGAGTATAGATCCTACTTAGAGGAGCTTAGATTATTAACGATTCTACTATCTTAACTTAATTATATAGAGTATATATCTTATTTTCGTATCGAATTCTTAGCGGAACGTATTCTATATTAATTCCTACGTCGACCTAGACTAATATATAATTATTTATAATAAGGATTTCCTAGAGAAGAACGCTAATATAGCTTAGTAGATTATTAATAGTTAAGTATAATAGATATTACTCGCTATCCTTAAGGATATTATTATATAGTTAAATTTATCTCTTTAAATTATCTTTTAAATTATAATCTAAAGTAATAGGCTTACTTATATTACGCCTCTAGGTTAGATATCGCGGATAATTATTAATTCGTATACTAGCGTCTAAAAGCCCTTCCGTCTAACTACTTTAAGTCTAGATATACTTAAAACTAGGTAAAGCTACCTAGAGATAGTTAAACTTAATTAGCTTTAGTAGATACTATTAAACTAGTCTCGTAGTTTAATTAGCTATCTATTAATATTCTATACCTTAGAGTAATAGTTATAGCG
>NW_013550571.1:40224-41737 GCF_000709125.1 Exophiala aquamarina CBS 119918 | reverse complement strand
TAGTTCTTTTAATATATAAACTATAGCGACGAAACTCCTACTATTATAACTAGTACCTTTCTAGTTAAGATCTTTAGTTCTAATAATATAGAGCTCTACGCTAGAAATCGAGCGTTTATAACCTTCGTTATAGATTTCTTCGGTAGTTATCTACGAATTTAAATTAGTATTCCTAATAATTATCGTAGATTTAAAGGTAAATTTATTAAGAAAGTTATAATCTCTTAGCCCTTTATAGCGTTTAGTTAAAATAGTAGTATACTAGAGTCGATTAATAGTGATAAATACTATATCTACGTATAAGAGAAAGGACGCGACTACTATACTTTAACCTTACCTTACTACTAGGGTTTATATACTACTATAAACCTACTCGTCGATATACTATCTAATTATTTCTCTATATTCTTAATCTACTTTAAGACTATAGACGAAGGTAGGACTATTAAATACTATATTTATAGATTTAGTAAGGTTAGAAATATTATTCGTAGCGTTATAGGCCTAGAATAATCGTTTTAGAATAAGTCTTAAGCGTATCCTCTTAGTAAGTAGATTTATCTAGGTAAAAGATCCTTTATTATCTAATATAACGAGTTTATTCTACTAGAAGATCGTCTAGTACTAGTTTTTCGAGTCTTAGCTAAGACTTCCTTTATTAGCGTCTAAGAATATATAGTTATATAGATCCTTACCGACTTAAAAGAGGCTAAATATACTCGTAACTTAATATAACTATATAAAGTAAATATATATCTATTATATCTTATATATCTCGCTAGAAGCGAAGATCGTATCTATCTAGAATTAATTCCGTTAGATACTAGAAGCTATCCTCGTCTTTCTTCTAATAATCGAATTAAAGTTATAGATACCGAGAATAAGGATCTTAATAATATATTAAGCGTAATAGTTACGACTAATATACTTAGTATTTCTCTTACCTTCCTCGCTATCTACCTTACTATAAAGTAGAATAAAGAGTTATAAAGCTTTAACTATAGACTACTAGACTTTAATCTTAACGATACTTTTTTACTTTAAGAGGAACTTTCTCTCGACGTCGAAGCGATTAATACTACTACTCTACTCTCGATTAAGCTTTAGATTATCTAGAGTAATCGTCCTTATCGATATCGAGTTATAGGAATAGTAGTACTCTATAAAGAACTTAGTTTCGCCTCTATCGATAGCTATACGTCTACTCTTAGTTAGCTACTATTAGGAAATAATATAGCCGCCGTTCTAAAGTATAATATTTTCGCTTCTATCTAGATAGATATATCTACTTAGGATTATATAGATAGTTTAAATAATAACTAACGTTAGGTATTCGAACTAGCTCGTAAAGCCTCTACTAGTTTTATACTTATTATTAGACCTCCCGATACTAGTAAGATCTATATAGCTAAGGTACTAATAAAGCTATTCCTAATAGTACGCGATCTAAATATTTAAGTTTTATACCTCTCTACCTTAAATCTATTCGTTAATTATATTATAACTATAGTAT
>NW_013550571.1:34386-38984 GCF_000709125.1 Exophiala aquamarina CBS 119918 | reverse complement strand
AAAGTACTAGTAATTAATAAGGTTTAAAGATTAAGACTATAGATAGATAAGATATATAGATTAAAGTTAAATTAATAGTATTATAAGGTATTTATAAGGTAGATAAGGAAAGATAATAGTTACTATTATTATAGAGTATATATAGAGAGTAAGTAAGGTTAGCTTAAGTAAGTAAATCTAGTACTTAGTATTTTAAAATAGATATAAGTAGATAACTTTAGGTAGTTCTCGTAAGTTCTAGTTAAGTTTACTTAGGTTTAATTAACTCTTAATATCGACGACTAAGTAATCGGTAGTTATATATTTAGATTAAATAATTAAGCGCCGTTATACGACTACTTATATACTACTACTTACCTCTACTAAAATTCTCGTCTACTAGTAGAATATAGTTATAAATATACTTAGATCTAGAATAGTATAGACTATAGTTCTATTAAGTAAGGACGACCTCTTTTTTTTTATAGTAAAGACTATCTTAATCGTCGAAATCGCGACTAGAAACGTTCTCCTAGTAAATAATAGTCTAGAGATACGTTAATTATACTACCGAAACGATATCTCGATAGTAAATTACGTTAAAAGAGTACGATAATATATATAGTACCTTCTAAGTAATACTATAAGAGATAGAAATACTAGGCGAACGAATATAGGGAATAGCTATAAGGCGAATATTAAAAGATATAATTAGGAAGATACTAAAAGTATAACGATACCGCTATATCCTAGTAAAGCTAGATAAATTAACGATATAGAGTAACCTTCGATATATAGCTTAGTAGCTAAGTCGTAACTATCGAAGACGAGCGGTACGCCTCGAGGAACGTTAAGTACTAAAATTAACGACGGATACGAATAAAGGATATACGTCTAGTCGTAAGTATTTAGTATAGAAGTCGATCGATAACGAGAATACCTAAGTATTATCGCTAGTATTTTCTATATACTTCTAATCGGCGTATTCTCTATTCTTATAAGTATCTAGAGATACATTATTACTAATAAGCGTAATTATAGTTCGGCGGTATTAAAAGGATAAGGATATAATCTATCGGCTATTAGACTTTTACTTCTCGAATAAATATAATACGACGATAGTAAGGATAGACGACTTAGTATTCGGGAAGTTCGTAAACTCTCTAACGAAAAATATTATATACGCGCCCGATAAGGACGTTATCTTCTATAAATATACGAATATTAGTAAGATATATATATTAAGTTAGTAGATCTAGCGAGCGGCAGTATAGAATACATATAACTAGGGAGAACGTCGTCTTAGGTTTAAGGTATAATAGAAATCGAAGTAGGGAATACGAATAGGCGTACGTATAGATAAGGCGTAGATCTAGTAGGTATAGAATACCTATTAAATAAATAGTAGGCTATAAGAGAGTCGTAGGTAGAGTCGAGATTAATAATATAAATCTAACTTAACTAAGGCTATATCTAGATATATCGCGCTAGATTAGGCCTAGAATAACTATACCTAGTTTAGCTAGTTAGGACGTCGATCCTTAGTAGATATATATACTAATTATAAAATAATTAGCCTTTTTCTCTTTAAGTACTATATTCTAGTTAGTATTAAGGCGCGTTAATATCGCTATTTTCTTACGCTACTTAACTAGTAGAAGTCTTAATATACTACTATATATAGCTAAGGTATAGTCGTATAGTCTACGATAATACGAGAAGAAATAAGTATAAGAAGAAGTAAGGAAAACTTCGGAATAGTAAGTCTAACGCGACTAGAGAGACGTAAACGCTATACTAATTACTTTACGAATAGAGCTAGGAGTAGATAATATAGAGACTAAGCTAGAGACCGAAGTAGAGATCGATTAAGGTAAGAGGATACCTTATCGGCGTCGTATAAGAAGGAGGCCTTAACGACGCGCTATAGCGATAAGCCTCTACCGACGCGTTACGCGTTAAATCGAAGCTATAGAGTAATTAAAAATATTCTAGCTAACTTTAACGAAGTTTAAAGAAAACGAATAGATATCGATAATTAGTTAACTAGTAATAAATTAGAAGACTTCTTAATATCGAGGAAATAATAGGCTAGGACGAGTTAGCCTCTTAGGAGACTAGTACCGTTATCGGCCGACCTATCGATAGAGGTAGTATAGGATAATAAAGACGAATATAAGTAGTATAACTAGTAGTATAACGAGGAACTTAAGGAGGAGTTTAAAGATAAAGACTTTACTCTAAGGCTAATATTACCGCCTAATATACTATAAGTTATAATAGTAAGTATAAGTACTCCTCGATAATAGTTTAGTTTAATAACCGCTACGCTATATAGCGTTAATTTACGAAGATTAAATTATATTTAATAGTACTAACGCGCTAAAAGTTACGAGCGAGGCTAATAGTAAGGAGAGTAGCCTCGTCGTCGCTCGAATAATACTTAAGCGCTACTACCTTAGAATCCTAGAACTCCTTTCCTTCTTCCTTACGAATAAATAGTTTAGTAACCTCCTTTACGTCTAAGAATATAAATATAAGTAGACGCGGAGACGAACTTAGCTAATTACGACGGAACCTAGAAAAGGCCTATAGATATTATAGTAATATTATCGATATAGATAACTATTATTTAGTAGGCGATATATCTAGTATCTTCTACGATACTAAAAGACGTTAGAAGAAAGTATTATTAGAAGGGTATATCGAGATAATTAAGGTATATAAGTACCTCGTAGCTATACTCGTTCTCTCTAGTAATAGTATAAATAGCTTAACGAAAGGCTATGATAAGTGTCGAATAGATACCTAGATTAATATAAACGATAAGTATACTAAGAAACTAGTAGAAAGAGCGTAGAAAGAAGTAAGATAAAATAGGAAAAAGTATTATATTTCGGAGAACCTAGATATTAAGCGAAGACTAAAAGATTTTAAGGTAAGAAAAGTATATTAATTTAGAATATTCTATACTATACTATATTAATAATATTCTTCTCTAGTTAAAAGATTCTATTAGCGACTATCGCTCTAAGATTATATAGCGCGTCTATAAATAAGTAAGAAAATTCTTTTCGACTAATAACTTAAGAGAAAAAACTTAGGAAAAGGTATAGTAGCTTCTAGTAGACGATAGATTTATATATAGAAATAGTAATCGAGATAGTATAAACTAAGAAGTACGTAGACTTAAAATATAAATATTAGCGTACTAATATAGTATAAGGCGGACTTAGTAGATAGATAGATATCTTAATCTATTATTAAGCTAATAGTAAGGGTTTTCTAGATTAAAGTAAACTCGAAAGTAGGTAGATATAGTATAATAAAGTATCTATTTAGCCTTCTATAAGTAGAGATAATCTACTATATCGTAATATATATCTAGTAGTACTTAAAGGAGTATAAGAACGATAAGTACTATACTATTAAGACTAATTAAGACTACGAGAGTAAGTATTATTACTTAATATAGGTTAGTACTTACGTTTTACTAGATAAATACCGTCGTTTCCGTATACTATAGTACTAGTA
Organism: Exophiala aquamarina CBS 119918; assembly: GCF_000709125.1. NCBI lineage: Eukaryota > Fungi > Ascomycota > Eurotiomycetes > Chaetothyriales > Herpotrichiellaceae > Exophiala > Exophiala aquamarina. Next base: position 35,471 of record NW_013550571.1, on the reverse strand, counting down.
AAGTAGAGTTAAGAGGAATATAATCTATACTATCTTAATTAAACGAGTTAAAAGCTATATCGCCCGAATAGACGGTAATGTAGTAGATAAAGAATTCGTAGAGGACTCCTATAAGAACGATCTTAGTATACTAGAAGTATATAGTAAATTCTTACTCGTAAACCTTCGGGCTTAGCTAGAATAATATAACTTTTCCGACTCGGATGGGCTAGAACTATTTAGGTCTAATTCTATAATTAATTCTAGCCTAGTAGTAACTACTAGTATACTTAATTAAATTAATATAGAAGAAGTAAGGTCTTCCTATAGTATAGTCGAAGGTACTAGAATAATTAAGATATTAGGAGTTAATACGTAGAGAGGTAGTTAATAGAGCCTCGATAACTTTAATAATCTCTATAGATAATCTAGTACTATAACTAGTATTACTAGTAGTTAATATAGTTAATATAGTAAAATCTTATCGCTAAGGTTATTTATTACTATAGGAGTATATATCTCTAGAGAAGTATACTATATAATAAGATCTATAGAGACGAATATTACTATTACTATAATAGAAGCTATAGTAGTAATTAAAGATATAGATAATATAGTAATATAGAGAAGATAGAAAAGATAGTAATTATATAGATCTTAGAGATAACTAGAGTATATATATACCTTAGGAAAGAAAAGGTTTAAAAGTATACTTACTTAGTTAAAAGCTATACGAAGTCCTAGCTCGATACGTAGAAGTAATATACTATATAAGCCTATAGTACTTAAGGCTAAGCCTAGCGAGCCTATAGGAATTAAGGTTTATCCTATAAGCTTATAATAAGTATCTATTATAGCCTAGCGCTACGAGCCTACGATAGCCTAGGGCTTACTAGGCTATCCGATCTAAAATATAGATATAATTATATAGACTATTCTTAATAGTACTAAATAGTAGACTTAGTATTAGTACTAGTAAATATATTATATAATATATATAGTAAATTTTACTAAAACTTCGATATCTTAAATTATTAAGTTATTAGCGTAGTTAGTTAATTAACTAGAGTACTAGCGAGTTAGCCGACCTTAGCGTAAACCTTAAA
>NW_013550571.1:27510-34141 GCF_000709125.1 Exophiala aquamarina CBS 119918 | reverse complement strand
TTAGCGTAAACCTTAAACCTTAAATTTTTTTAAAAATTAAAAATACGCTAAATTTACTAATATATCTATATATAAAAATTACTTAATTAGGAAATATAATAGTAGCTATAAGTTCTTATAGAATATAGAATAAGCGCTAAGTGGCCCTAGGTTCTCATAGAATATAGAATAAGCGCTGAGTAGCCCTAGGCTCCCTAGGCTCCTATAGTAAATTGAGTTGCGCTAGGCTGCGGTCTAAAACACCGATGTATAAATTAATCGTTAGGACTCTTTTTAAGATATTAAAATAGAATAAATCTAACTAGATATCTTACTTATACGCGGTACTTTAGGTAGATCGTATAATAGTAAGAAGTAGTACTAGACTTACTTCCTATAAAGTAGAGTTTCTTAATAGACTAATACTTCTAATTAAACTAAATATTATAACTTAGAGTATTTTAAATTAAAAAGTAGTAAAAGATCGTAAAGAGTTAATTACTTTTCGTATAAGAGCGTTATAAATAAGGAAAGAAGATCTAGAAGAAGTTAAACTTTATCTTAGGAGAATAAGAAAGTAGAGAAAGGAAAGTTTTAATAAGAGGAAATAGATAAGAGAAGAAGAAATTAAAGTTAGTTACTTAGTACTAGTCTATAATATATTTTTAGTAATAAATAAGTTAAAAGAGGCTAAGCTATAGTTTTATTAGCTCGAACTATATAAGATAACGACGATTAATAGAGAATATAGATTATATACTTTCTTAAAGCTTAACGAATTATAAATAAGAGCGAGGTACCTAGCTAATTAAGTAAAGAGGTTTTATATACGAAACGAAATAGATCTATTTCTTAAAATAGACGGTAAGTAGACTAGACCGAGATCTATAACTATATAACTAGAGTAAAAAGCTAGCTATATAAGTAACGAAGTTAAGGAGGAGGAAACGAAAAGCGACGAAGAAGAAAAGTAGCTAGAGATCTTATATTTTCTAAAAGTTAAGATTCTACGTTCTTATACTAGATCTAGATATATATATAGCTTAGAAGAAAGTAAAGAGGAGTAAGCGTATTAACTAAGTCGCCGAATTTATTCGTTTAGTTTTAATTTCCTATATTAGCGTTTAGAGTATAGAATTTAAGAACGAATATAGAAAGGAAGTTTAATAAGTAGAATAGAAGTCGTTAATTAATTTAGTTAACTCGAGAAGAGATCTTATAGTAGAAGACGAATCGTCGAAGAAAAAAATATAGAAAGGAGTTTAACTATATAGATTTAATAATAATATAGCCTAAAGTAACTAGAAAGTCTAGTAGTATTACTATAGAAGATTATAGAGTAAAGAAGAAAAACTAGTATCGAGAGTAAATATTTAATTATCTATTATAATATAGAGTAAATTAAGAACGTAAAATATATACTAAACTACTTAGTTAGGTTTCTAAATAACTATAAATCGGAAAGGCTCGCTCGAAACGAATTTAATTAGGACTTATAGAATATATTAAGATATTATATACTTTTATATATTAGAATATATAAGAATATAGCGGAGATAGAAAGGAGCTAAACTCTTAAAGAATAGAGTCTAGATAACTAGAGCGAAATATTTAGATATAGAAATATAAATCTATATACTTTAGCCTTCTATATCGGTAACTATAAGAGTACTTCCTATAGTTTAATCGAGCTTTTTATCTCTCTCTTAAGCTAGAGAAGAAAACTAGGAGTAAGTAAATAGTAATTCCTAGTATTATTTAATATTTTAAGAGAATAATAGGCGAGATAGGGTCTAAACTCGATAAGAAGACGGCCTAATAAGAGGAACTAGTAACGTTATATAAAGAGGAATTTATTATAAGGAATAAATATAGTAGGAGTAGGTAATAGTAAGTAAATTAAAGATATATAGACTATATAGCTATATAGGTAGAAGTATATACGAAAGATAAAAAAAAGAAGGAGCGACTTAATCTATAAATACGAGCTTCTACCGTCGACTTCTCTCTCTTCCTCCTTTATATTACTTATCTAGCCTTCTCCCTACTCGTACGGTCTCTCTCTTATCTTTTATCTCTTTAAGTTATCTTCTAAATTACGATTAAAGCTATCCTACTCTTTAAACGCTTTAAATTATTATCCTAATAGCGTCGACTAATATAGCCGATAGAAAGAAGAAAGCTCCCTCTAGGAATAAATAGATATAGTATTTTAACGTAGTTCCGTATAATCTAAAAGAAGTAAATCGAATTAAGTCTACTTAAGACGGCCTACTAACTCTCGTAATTACTAATCCGATTTAGCTAGCTATAGTAAGGATCCTAAATACGAAGATAATAATTAAAATAGTTATACTAATACTATAGGTTTCGGTATTAATTAATAGTAGTAGAAACCTATAGAATATAATTATAATCTTAGAGGTATTTAAAGAAATCGATACTAAGAATAAGTTATAGATCTATAGAGTCTTAAATAAAGTCTCTAGTCTATACTAAAATCTCGAAGATACTACCGACTTTCTAGTCTATAATTATATAGACCTTCGAAGTATATATCTAGTTCTAGATAAAGTCCTAAAATTAAATTCCTACTATAATCTATTAGTCTAGCGAGCCGAGAAAGTTAAGAGTAAGCGGATTATGCTTAGTAAAAGAGGAGATAGAATTACTAAGGAGTTTAAGTTAAGAAGACTAGGTTTAATAGTCCTAGCGTAGATAAGTATTAAATAGCGAGATTAGTTTCTATATTATCTAATTAAAGTAAGTACGTCGACTTACGATATAATTAAAGAAAATTATATAGATAATTTTAAAGAATAGGTATAGAGGAAGGTAAGAATAGTATTACTAATTAAAATTATTAGGAAAGTAAGCTATTTTATAGTCTATAGATAGGCTAGACTTAGAAATATACGTCGAGGCGGATCGATCGAAATTCTAGTAAATAATATTCGAAAGGCCTATAAAGAAATTAATATATACGAGAAATAAGAGTATATCGCTTACCTAAAGTTCTAGGAAGTATTAGAAGAAAAATAATTAGAAGAGATTTATAGTATCTACTAGAAGTATAGAGCGTTACCTAGAAACTATATTAATTTAATAAATAATAGAGGGAACTCTATATAGTCTATTAAACCTACTTTATATATAGAGAAATAACTTATAGAAGGTAATATACTAGGAATAAAAGTTAAGAAGCCTTAAGTAGAAGGCGAAGATACTAGAAATCTAGGTAGAAATATTAAGCTCGAGGCTAAGAAATATTAATAGAGAATAAAGACTATTAAAGAAGGAGATATAAGCCCTTCTATAAGAGAATCTAGGAAAAGAATATCTCTAAAGAAGAAAGATATATCCGACTATATAACTATATAGTCGAGTTCGAAGAAGATTATACTTAATACTAGTATTTAAAAATTTCTTAATAAAGAGTTCTACGAGCTAAAGGATAGAACTATTAAGAGTTCGTCTACTAGGGCTATAGAATCTATATAACGACGATTTAAGAATTTATCTATAATAGGAGCTAAGGTATAGAATACTAAGCTAATTATAATTCTAGCTAACTTAAAGAAACGACTAATTCTATATAGTCTAACGCTTAGCTTCTTAAGTCTATTAGGACTAAAGAAACTAAATAGGAATTCTACGCTAATCTAAATAGTAGGAGCTAAGGTAGAATACGAAATTTAAAGGATCTTTTAAGAAAATTAAGTCTTAAAGGAAGTAATAATAAATCGAGTCTTTTAGAACTATCTAATTAAGAGCCTAACGGTAATATAGAAAGTTCTATAGAAATTAATAGTTAAGTAGATAGAGAGAAGAGTTAATAACGAAGAAGAAGAATTAATTAACGATAACGAGAAGAATATATTTACGAGTTTTTCTAGGCTCTAACTTATTAGTATTACTTTAGAACTATATATAAGTATAGTTAATTATAAGGTAAAGAGTAAGAATAAAAGTAGAATAGTTAACGAGCTTAGATAGATATTCTATAAGTTTACGATAATAATTACGCTTTCCTATACCGATCTACGAAGCGATATAGAGTATTAAACGATAATCTAGGTAAGCCTAAATAACTACTATAATAAGTACGATAATTTAAACTAGAAGATTCGTAGTAGTAACGTATAATACGAAGGGTAGAGTCTTTAAATTAAGAACCTAGGTACTCTAGAAATTAGAAGATAGAAAACTAGGTAGCTAAACGGCTCTATTATATTAATAGCTATTATCGCTATTAGAAGATATAATAATAATTAAGTCTATATTATACTATACTATATATAGAATATAATTAAATAAGGTAAATGTTATAAACTATAGAGAGGAAATAGAGACTAGACTCGTACTATTATTATTAATAAGGATCTATATTAGTTCTTAATTATCTAGAAACTAACTAAGGGAGAAAGAAGAAGTAAAGTCTTTTATCTCGACTCTATCTACGACTATAAGAAGGAGAAGAATAATAAAAACTTAATTTATCTCTACTCGTTATTAATTACCGAAGGATATCTACTAGAAGATATTATTATTAGCGATATAAAAAGTAAGAAGTAATAGAATACTAGCGACTATAGGCTATAGATAATAATAAATTTTCGAGTATTCTACTATAGTAAGGATCTATAAGTAGTATAAATTGATATAGGGACGAGGGTAGAGGTAGTAGATATAATTACTAAAAAAGTTAAGAATTAGAAGATAAATTTATTCTTTCCGGAGAAGGCTTTCGTACTAGGCGAGATAGAAGATTTTAATACGTCTACTAGGGGGAAGAAGGTTACGATTATCGATCCTAAAGATTTAATTAAGGCTAATATATAATCTATTAGGAGTAAGATCGAAATACGATTAAAGAAGTAACTACTAAAGTAGAGGAGGCTAGACTATATAACTATATAGTCGAATAATTTAGGAAGTACGAGGACGATTTATTATATATTATTTTATTTATATTACTTTAAGAATACGGTACTAGAACGTTACGATTATAGTATAGATATTTCTTTTACTACTAGTTAACTATAATTTCGTTCCGTTTAGTATTTCGTTTAAAGCTCTTTACTCTTTATAAAGTAAACGGCTTATATAAGTTATCGAGAGGGACTATTATATCGTTAATCTCGACGTTACTCTCTAAGTTTTCTCTTACGATAACCGATACTATAGCCTTAAGTTAATAGGAAGAATATTTAAATACTAGCTATAAAGAATTATTCTTAATACGATACGATTACTTAGTATTACGATATTTCTACGGAAGCGAGGTAATTTCTCTACGAGTTAGCTAGCGAGCCTATAGTTCTAGGTATTATAGATATACTTAAGAGGATTCTCTAAGTAGTAAAGCGGAGAGGAATATATTAGGGCTCGAGGCGCTTAGTTATAAGAGAAGAGAGAAGAGGCCTTAGTATAGAAGAATAAGTAAGGGAGAAAGAAAGTAGACGATCGAAGAAATAAGTAACGCGAGGAGGAGTAACCTAATATACGCGAGCTTACGTTAAATATTAGATAGTAGTTATAAGAGTATAGTTTATAGAATTAAGAGCGTTTTTCCTTCTACGAGTTTAGCTATATAACTATATAGCCTAAATTTTAGTAGTAGTAACCTTTACGAATAAAGCTATTATAGCTTTATATACGTCTATTGCGAGAAGTCTTAAAAGTATAGTCCTTTAGCGGGCTTAAGACTATAGAGATCGATAGCGTTACTATTCCTCCGCTAATATAGGTAAGTAAAGAGTATCGTTTTAGTTGTAGCTACTATAGTGTTCGTTTTAACGTCGATTAGTTCTTATCCTACGGTCCTAGAAGAGAGAGTAACCCTAGTAACGTAGCCCTACCCCCTTATCCGACCTATAGGATAGGCGAGAATATATACCGATTTAATCTTAATATAGTATAACGCTATTTATATTCTTATTACTCTACGAACGTTATAGGGAAATATAATATATAGATCTAGAGCGCCCTCTAAGTAGTATAAACGTTAATATACGAATTAATATAAGAACTTAAAGAATCTTTAGGAGAAACCTACTAGTAACCTTATCTATAGTACTTACTTAAGTTAGATTAAGTTCCTTTTTCCTAGTTTATAGATTAATAAGTAGAAGGAGACTTCTTTCCTCTAGTTCTTTAACGATATTATTATAGCGATTAATAGTTAAGATAAAGATATCTCGATATATCTAGTAATTAGTTAATATATATCGAGCTTATATACTAGTAGAAATTAATATATAAAAAATAATATTAGATCCTTATTCCCTTACTTATACTTTTATATCTTTAGCTATATAAGCCTTAATTTCTTTCTTATCTTAAATAGTAGAAGAATTATTTTATTCTTCGTTAATCTTATTATCCTTACTTTAAATAATATCGTTAGGAAGATCTAGGCCTTTACTAGTAAGATTATTATTAAAATCGTTAAGATTAATACCTTTTACTTTAGCTTATACCCTTATCTCCTTCTATATATTTTTAAGTTAGTTAAATTATCTATCGTCGTATATAGAGCTATTCTTCTACTAGTTTACATCTATATTTTAGACCGGATAGCCTAGTAAGCTCTAGGCTATCGTAGGCTCGTAGCGCTAGGCTATAATAGATACTTATTATAAGCTTATAG
>NW_013550571.1:22329-26489 GCF_000709125.1 Exophiala aquamarina CBS 119918 | reverse complement strand
CTCGTTTAGTTAAGATAGTATAGATTATATTCCTCTTAACTCTACTTTACTAGTACTATAGTATACGAAAACGACGGTATCTATCTAGTAAGATATAAGTATTAATCTATATTAAGTAATAATACTTACTCTCGTAGTCTTAATTAGTCTTAATAATATAGTATCTACTACTCTTATACTTCTTTAAGTACTACTAGATATATATTATAGTATAGTAGATTATTTCTACTTATAGAGGGCTAAATAAATACTTTATTATACTATACCTACCTACTTTTAAATTTACTTTAATCTAGAAAACCCTTACTATTAGTTTAATAATAGACTAAGATATCTATTTATCTACTAAGTCCGCCTTATACTATATTAATACGCTAATATTTATATTTTAAGTCTATATATTTCTTAGTTTATATTACCTTAATTACTATTTCTATATATAAACCTATCGTCTACTAGAAGCTACTATATCTTCTTCTAAGTTTTTTCTCTTAAGTTATTAGTCGAAAAGAATTTTCTTACTTATTTATAGACGCGCTATATAACCTTAGAGCGATAGTCGCTAATAGAATCTTTTAACTAGAGAAGAATATTATTAATATAGTATAGTATAGAGTATTCTAAATTAATATACTTCTTTTACCTTAAAATCTTCTAGTCTTCGCTTAATATCTAGGTTCTCCGAAATATAGTACTTTTTCCTATTTTATCTTACTTCCTTCTACGCTCTTTCTACTAGTTTCTTAGTATACTTATCGTTTATATTAATCTAGATATCTATTCGATGCTTACTATAGCTTCTCGTTAAGCTATTTATACTATTACTAGAGAGAATAAGTATAGCTACGAGGTACTTATATACCTTAATTATCTCGATATACCCTTCTAATAACGCTTTCTTCTAACGTCTTTTAGTATCGTAGAAGATACTAGATATATCGCCTACTAAATAATAGTTATCTATATCGATAATATTACTATAATATCTATAGGCCTTTTCTAGGTTCCGTCGTAATTAGTTAAGTTCGTCTCCGCGTCTACTTATATTTATATTCTTAGACGTAAAGGAGGTTACTAAACTATTTATTCGTAAGGAAGAAGGAAAGGAGTTCTAGAATTCTAAGGTAGTAGCGCTTAAGTATTATTCGAGCGACGACGAGGCTACTCTCCTTACTATTAGCCTCGCTCGTAACTTTTAGCGCGTTAGTACTATTAAATATAATTTAATCTTCGTAAATTAACGCTATATAGCGTAGCGGTTACTAAACTAAACTATTATCGAGGAGTACTTATACTTACTATTATAACTTATAGTACGTTAGGCGGTAGTATTAGCCTTAAAATAAAGTCTTTATCTTTAAACTCCTCCTTAAGCTTCTCGTTATACTACTAATTATACTACTCGTATTCGTCTTTATTATCCTACGCTACTTCTATCGATAGGTCGGTCGGTAACGATACTAGTCTCCTAGAAGGCTAACTCGTCCTAGTCTATCGTTTTCTCGATATTAGGGAGTCTTCTAATTTATTACTAGTTAGCTAATCGTCGGTATCTATTCGTTTTCTCTAAACTTCGTTAAAGTTAGCTAGAATATTTTTAATTACTCTATAACTTTAATTTAACGCGTAACGCGTCGATAGAGGCTTATCGCTATAGCGCGTCGTTAAGGCCTCCTTCTTATACGACGCCGATAAGGTATCCTCTTACTTTAGTCGGTCTCTACTTCGGTCTCTAGCTTAGTCTCTATATTACCTACTCCTAGCTCTACTCGTAGAGTAATTAGTATAGCGTTTATATCTCTCTAGTCGCGTTAGACTTACTATTCCGAAGTTTTCCTTACTTCTTCTTATACTTATTCCTTCTCGTATTATCGTAGACTATACGACTATACCTTAGCTATATATAGTAGTATATTAAGACTCCTACTAGTTAAGTAGCGTAAGAAAATAGCGATATTAACGCGCCTTAGTATTAATCGAAATATAGTACTTAAAGAGAAAAAGGCTAATTATTTTATAATTAGTATACGCGTCTACTAAGGGTCGACGCCCTAACTAGCCGAACTAGGTATAGTTATTCTAGGCCTAATCTAGCGCGATATATCTAGATATAGCCTTAGTTAAGTTAAATTTATATTATTAATCTCGACTCTATCTATAACTCTCTTATAGCCTACTATTTATTTAATAAGTATTCTATACCTACTAGATCTACGCCTTATCTATACGTACGTCTATTCGTATTTCCTACTTCGATTTCTATTATACCTTAAACCTAAGACGACGTTCTTCCTAGTTATATATATTCTATACCGCCGCTCGCTAGATCTACTAACTTAATATACGTATCTTACTAATATTCGTATATTTATAGGAAATAACGTCCTTATCGGGCGCGTATATAATATCTTTCGTTAGAGAGTTTACGAACTTTCCGAATACTAAGTCGTCTATTCTTACTACCGTCGTATTATATTTATTCGAGAAGTAAAAGTCTAATAGCTAATAGATTATATTCTTATCCTTCTAATACCGCCGAACTATAATTACGCTTATTAATAATAATATATCTCTAGATACTTATAAGAATAGAAGATACGCCGATTAGAAGTATATAGAAGATACTAGCGATAATACCTAGGTATTTTCGTTATCGATCGACCTTCGTACTAAATACTTATAACTAGACGTATATTCTTTATTCGTATTCGTCGTTAATTTTAGTACTTAATATTCCTTAAGGCGTACCGCTCGTCTTCGATAGTTACGACTTAGCTACTAAGCTATACGTCGAAGGTTACTCTATATTATTAATTTATTTAGCTTTACTAGAATATAGCGGTACCGTCGTACTTTTAGTATCTTTCTAATCGTATCTTTTAATATTCGCCTTATAGCTATTCCCTATATTCGTTCGCCTAGTATTCCTATCTCTTATAGTATTACTTAGAAGGTACTATATATATTATCGTACTCTTTTAACGTAATTTACTATCGAGATATCGTTTCGATAGTATAATTAACGCGTCTCTAGACTATTATTTACTAGGAAAATATCTCTAGTCGCGATTTCGGCGGTTAAGGTAGTCTTTACTATAAAAAAAAAGAGGCCGTCCTTACTTAATAGAACTATAGTCTATACTACTTTAAGTCTAAGTATATTTATAACTATATTCTACTAGTAGGCGAGAATTTTAGTAGAGGTAAGTAGTAGTATATAAGTAGTCGTATAACGACGCTTAGTTATTTAATCTAAATATATAACTATCGATTACTTAGTCGTCGATATTAAGAGTTAATTAAATTTAAGTAAACTTAACTAGAACTTACGGGAACTACCTAAAGTTATCTACTCGTATCTATTTTAAAATATCGAGTACTAGATTTACTTACTTAAGCTAACTTTACTTACTCTATATATATACTCTATAATAATAGTAACTATTATCTTTCCTTATCTACCTTATAAATACCTTATAATACTATTAATTTAACTTTAATCTATATATCTTATCTATCTATAGTCTTAATCTTTAAACCTTATTAATTACTAGTACTTTCCTACTATTACTCGCTTCTAGAATAAGTAGTACTATTAATACCTTCTAGATTCTACTACTATACTCTACCTACGTCTTAAGTATTTCCTCCTTAAGCCTCTACTTAGTTAGTACCTTTAGCGAAAGTATTTTCTTAAGCTATTATAGTAAGTAGTTTAATATTATCTATAGAGAAGTATAGGCTTATAAGGGAAGGTATTTTCTTATATTTTCTTCCGCTCTTTAACTATTTAGTCTAAAGTATTAATAGAGTACGACTATTTACCTTATTAATAGCCTCTTTATTCCCTATAATATATAGTCTAACTTTACTACGACTAAATACGACGTTTATACGAGCTTAATCGACTTAATAGTCGGCGCTCTTTCCGAGAATTAAAACGTCGGTAATAGTAATATCCTATTCTATTCCTTAACTTCTATTAAAAGTCTTAATATCGACGCTAGTATATTTTTTATCTTCTATTCGGATAAGATTATATAACGCTTACGAGTAGAAGCGAACCTATATACTATATCTAGTAAGAATAGTAATAGTTATATTAAGATAAATATTAACTACGAGCTTAACTAGGTTAATTCTAATTATAATATAGATTA
>NW_013550571.1:7860-22044 GCF_000709125.1 Exophiala aquamarina CBS 119918 | reverse complement strand
ATCGTAGTATATACGATATTATATACGTAGTAGAATATATAGGTAACTATAGTAGATAAGCCGCGCTATTAAGATAGTTTTAAACTAAGCTTAAAAGTAGACTTAGGTACTTAGTACTAGTACTAGTAGACTATTCTATAAAGGATTACTAATTAATACCTTACTAGTAGCGTAAGGGTATAATTCGAAAATAGTAACTAATTCGGCCTTAAATATACGTACGTCCTCGTCGAATACTACTATTCGGACTCGCTCCTAGTATAGAGTATAGACTTTTACTTTAATAGCTAGTATAGAAGTAGTATAGACTACGATAGCGTAAGAGAGGATATAATTCCTTATCTATAATAATTATACGCGAAACTTAATTAATTTCTAGCTATCGAAGATAATATTATTCTTAAACTAGTTAAAGTTTTCCTTAAGCGCGCTAAGTAGTACTTAATTCTCCTCGAATATAGGAGTAAAAGTATATAGTTTATTATCTTCTTATTAGTAATCGAGAAGTTAACGAATACGATAGCTAACTAATAAATATAGAATACTAGTAGTTACTCGCTTATCTCCGATACTAGGAATATATTTATCTTTCTACCGCTTATACTCTACGTAAATAGTATCTACTAATATTATAGAATAATACGTAGAGGCTTTCGTATTATCGAGGAGTTATATAAATTTAGGTCGTATATCTAGTAATAGACGTCGTAGCTTTATAGCTTCTTTCTTTATAATCTTTATTTTCGTCTTAGTACTAAAGACGCGAACTATATATCGATCCCGAATCTCGACTATATTACGTATAATACGAGATACTATAGTTATAATATAATTAACGAATAGATTTAAGGTAGAGAGGTATAAAACTTAAATATTTAGATCGCGTACTATTAGGAATAGCTTTATTAATACTTTAGCTATATAGATCTTACTAGTATCGGAAGGTCTAATAATAAGTATAAAACTAGTAGGGGCTTTACGAGCTAGTTCGAATACTTAATATTAGTTATTATTTAAACTATCTATATAATCCTAAGTAGATATATCTACCTAGATAGGAGCGAAAATATTATACTTTAGAACGATAGCTATATTATTTTCTAATAGTAGCTAACTAAGAGTAGACGCGTAGCTATCGATAGGAGCGAGACTAAGTTCTTTATAGAGTACTACTATTCCTATAACTTAATATCGATAAGGACGATTACTCTAGATAATCTAAAGCTTAATCGAGAGTAGAATAGTAGTATTAATTACTTCGACGTCGAGAGAGAGTTCCTCTTAAGGTAAAAGAATATTATTAAGATTAAAGTCTAGTAGTCTATAGTTAAAGCTTTATAACTCTTTATTCTACTTTATAGTAAGGTAGATAGCGAGGAAGATAAGAGGAATACTAGATATATCGGCCGTAACTATTACGCTTAATATATTATTAAGATCCTTATTCTCGATATCTATAACTTTAATTCGATTATTAGGAGAAAGACGAGGGTAGCTTCTAGTATCTAACGAAATTAATCCTAGGTAGATATAATCTCCGCCTCTAGCGAGACGTATAAAATATAATAGATATATATTCGCTTTATATAGTTATATTAAGTTACGAATATATTTAGCCTCTTCTAAGTCGATAAGAATCTATATAACTATATACTCTTAGACGCTAATAAAGGAAGTCTTAGCTAGGACTCGAAAAACTAGTACTAGACGATTTTCTAGTAGAATAAACTCGTTATATTAAATAATAAAGGATTTTTTACCTAGATAGATCTACTTACTAAGAGAATACGCTTAAGACTTATTCTAAAACGATTATTCTAGGCCTATAACGCTACGAATAATATCTCTAACCTTACTAAATCTATAAATATAGTATTTAATAGTTCTACTCCTATCTATAGTCTTAAAGTAGGTTAAGAATATAGAGAAATAATTAAATAGTATATCGACGAGTAGATTTATAGTAGTATATAAACCCTAGTAGTAAGGTAAGATTAAAGTATAGTAGTCGCGTCCTTTCTCTTATATATAAGTATAGTATTTATCGCTATTAATCGATTCTAGTATACTAATATTTTAACTAAACGCTATAAAGAGCTAAGAGATTATAGCTTTCTTAATAAATTTACCTTTAAATCTACGACGATTATTAGGAATACTAATTTAAATTCGTAGATAACTACCGAAGAGATCTATAATAAAGGTTATAAACGCTCGATCTCTAGCGTAGAGCTCTATATTATTAGAACTAAAGATCTTAACTAGGAAGGTACTAATTATAATAGTAGAAGTTTCGTCGCTATAGTTTATATATTAAAAGAACTACTTAGAAGGAGTAACGATATAGAAAGAAACGATATTCGTAGCTTCTTTAACTTACTAAGTCTCGACCTTAGTCGCTAGTATAGAAACTTTAGTATTAATATTATTATTATAAGTAAGTCTTAATTTAATATAAATAGGTCTTTTCTACTAAGGAGTAAGCGAAGTAACCTTAAATATTAAATCTACTATTAAGTTAGTATAAAAACTCCTATAGCTAGGGAATATAGACGCCGAGTTAATAAATCTATATAATTCGCTATAATAGAAAGGCCTAGCTATAGCTAATAGTCGACGGCGAAGCTTAAGAGTCGTAATAGTAGCTGTAAGTAAGATAGTAGAAATAGATTATCTAGAGAAGGTAGATAAGGAAGAGAATAAGGAGGATTAAGAAAAGAAGAATAGAAATTCGTAGTACGAATTATTTATTATAGCTATAGTAAAGGGAAGTAAAGTAAAGTAGATATAAGAAATTACTACTTAAAGTACTAGTCTTTAATTCTATAGTCGATAACTTAAGTAGTCTAGTAATAATAGGCGGTTTAGAAAGTAGTTTAGTTAAAAAAGGAAATAGAGTAACGTAGAGCTTAAAAGCTCGCCCTTATAGGACTTCTAATCGTTCTATAGATAGAGTAGTAGAGAAGTAGTTATTTATCGAGAGTATAAGGTTATATAGTTAGTAAAGAACTAAATATTAATTTAGATTTTACTACTTACCTCCGAGTTAGTAAGGATATTAACGCCCTTATCTAGACTCTTAGTATACTATCGATTAATACTAAGTCTTAACTTAATTTAATATATAGAATAAGCCTTACTATATAGATAGTTTATTAGTCTAGTATAGTATTTCGTTATCGTTAAGATTAAGGCGTCGCTATAACTATTACTCTAAGGTATAGAATATTAATAGATAGCTAATTAAACTACGAGACTAGTTTAATAGTATCTACTAAAGCTAACTAAGTCTAACTATCTCTAGGTAGCTTTACCTAGTTTTAAGTATATTTAAACTTAAAGTAGTTAGACGAAAGAGCTTTTAAACGCTAGTATACGAATTAATAATTATTCGCGATATTTAATCTAGAGGCGTAATATAAGTAAGCCTATTACTTTAGATTATAATTTAAAAGATAATTTAAAGAGATAAATTTAATTATATAGTAATATCCTTAAGGGTAGCGAGTAATATCTATTATATCTAACTATTAATAATCTACTAAGCTATATTAGCGTTCTTTTCTAGGAAATCCTTATTATAGATAATTATATATTAGTTTAGGTCGATATAGAAATTAATATAGAATACGTTTCGCTAAGGATTCGATACGAGAATAAGATATATATTTCGTATAATTAAGCTAAGATAGTAGAATTATTAATAACTTAAGCTCCTCTAAGTAGGATCTATACTCGGCGGGTACTTCTATACTTCGATTATATCGTAATAAGTATTCTATCGACCTTAATTTCGTAAAGTATATACGTCGATAAGCGCGCTAGTATATACTAGTAGGACGTCGCTCTATATATCGAGCGTAGCGTTAATAACGCTAATAATAATAAGTAATTAACTCGATAGTCGTTTCTATAATAGTTAATTCTAACTATTATCGTCGAAGTATTCCTAAATCTATATATAGTCTCGCCTCTAAATATATTACTCCTAGGAGTATTAAGGTCGATATTATATATACTCTCTCGTCTAGTAATTTATATTTATATCGTTCTCTCGATTAACCTTCTAGTAGAATAGTAACGAATAAATATAGATAAGAAACTAATAGATAAAGGTAGAATCTAATTCCTTTTAATTTATAGAGATGTTAGTCGATTATACGCTAATACGACGCTATTTCTCTTCTCGTATAAAGGCGACTAGAATATTAAGAAAGTACGAAAACTATAGGTATTCCGTAATTATTACGATATACCGCTAGTACGAAGTACCTTAGCGTAGAAACGAGTAGCTTATTCGTAACGGCGTTTAATATAAATAAATAAAACGCTCCTCCTTCGTAGCGAATAGTAACTATTCTAGGATATCTAGGTTAATTAGCCGCGTAGATATAGTAAGCTACGTAGGGACCTTCTTTAGATCGAGTAAATTAGTCTACTTAAGCTTAAACTCTAGTAGGTCTTATATTACTAGTATATTAATCGCCTTCTAATTATACTTAAAGATTTATTACTCGAAAGTATTGTATTTATTAGTTAGTCTATACTATTCCTTAATAATAAACTTATACGCGACCTCGAATATCGCGGTATCGAACCTATCTACGCTACCGAATCGACGAATTATTATCGGGTAATAGAAGAGGACGTATAGCTTAGGAATATTAAAGTCGGTCGATAGCGCGGTAAAGGAACGAAAGACTTCCTTTAGGAGATCTATTCGTTAAAGAATCGTATTTAGCTACGAGAAAGTATCGATATTATAACTATAGTACTATACGTATAGCGTAAAATTAACTATAGCGCGGACGAATTAAATTATTAGCCGAGAGAGTAGCGATACTAATATCGATATTAACTAGCGAAGTATAGCCTTTTACTTAACTCTAGTCTATTATACGATATTACTAAAGGTAGTAAATCTTTTAAGTATAGGAAAAGTAGGTATAATATTAAATCGCTAGTTAAGCGACGTCGTAGCGAGGAAATCTCCTAGGGTAGCTTTTAGAGCCTTTAATATCTAGTTCGTAATTATACGATAGACTACGCCCTTAAAATACTAATAGAGTAAATCGATATATATAATCTCGTATATATTAACGCGCTAGAACTTCTATATAAAGCTCGTAATATCGTTGACGTTTATAGAGGCGTTCCTATTATTCGGTACCGTCGTATTCTATATATATCGTATATTAGTAGCGCTAGCGTAGTTACGCTTTCGCTTACGATTAAGTTTATATACTTATACGATAATATCGTAGGTATATTAATATATACGTAAGGGATACCGCTCTACCGAAGTTAACTACTCTCGCTTAATTAACGGAATCTAATAGATTATATAGTACTAGCCGCTTTTAACCTCCGTAATTAGGGCCTATTCCTTATAGTCGGCTACGAAGCTACTAATAATAGAATAGTATTTTCGTATTAGGCCGTCGGCGTAGCGTAGCGATACTCCTTCTAATTTAGAACGAAATAATTCTAGTACGATATACGTATTATTAGTTCGACGTCTAATCGAAGAGTAGTAGACTAGAATAATAGATCGGCGCTACGCTTACTTCTAGTTATAATCTTTATAGCTTAATTATAGACTAGCCTTCTAAATATATAGAACTTAAGTTCGAGTAATCGATAATCTTTCTTCTTTAGGATAGGTAGGAATTCTAGAAGGATCTTAAACGAACGTTTCTAGAAGCGTCGAGTATTTTTATCTAGATTTTCGATAGTAATATAGACTAAGTAGGAGGACTTATCGTTATAGTACTAAATTAGTTATATTTTATTAGACGCGATTATTACGAAAATAATTATTACGCTAGATAGTAGTACTTTCTATATATTCTACTACTAGAAATTCGTATATATTTTATTTTAAATATAATATTTCTTATTTTCGTTCTTATATAAACGTATCGAAGTATAGGAAAAGTTAGGCTAAAAGAACGAATAACTAATAAGAAAGCGAATAATACTTATAATCGAGCGATATCTTATAGTATAAGTAATTTATAAATTCGCTTCGAGTAGCGATACTATAATTTAGCGCTCTATAATTTCGTCGTTTAGAATATTATAGGGGATTTTTTCTAGTATTTACTTTTATTTAGCTACTAAATTAATAGATAAGAGTATTTTCTACGGGCCTATATAGAAACGAAAGAACTTATTTATAGAATTACTACTAACCTTAGTCTAGAATAGCTAAGTATATAGTTTATATTCTACTAGACTCTAGAATAGAAGGAAAATACTTAAGTATATTAAATAGAGAAGTAGATTTAGTAAGGCTTTTAGTAACGATAGACTAAATTTTATACTATCTTCTTAAGATTAATACTAGCTAGGTAGAACTATACTTCCTTCGACCTCGACGTAGGTTTTAATAATAGTAGACGTATCGAACGAAATAGTCCTTCGAGATAAAGGCTAGTATTAAACGTAGTTAGCTTTAGAGTTATATAGATCCTCTAAGCTTATAGGCGTATTATTAATCCTATTAAATATATCCTTATCGTCCTCGTTTTCTAGTCCGTACTCGAGTAGAGCGCTATTAATACGCTAGACTACTCGTAAAGTAAGCCTTATACTCGTTTAGTAGTTATTATTACTTAGTACGATCGAGACTAGCTTATCGTAGTCTAGGTCGTAGGAGTAGATATATCGCTAGAATAGAATACTAATAGGGCCGAAATATAAGGAGATATATCGTATTAGCCCTCGGGTATTCTATAGTTATCGATAGTAGTAGGGATATATACGAGCGTAGAAAGTACTTATAATATTAATATAATCGATACTACCCGATAGCTATAGCGAAATAGTATTTAGTATAGTCGTTTATAGTAGCCTAATCTCGACTATACTTAGCTAGGTAGCTTTAGCCTATTCTAACTATTATATTACGTAATTTTATAGGGCTTAGTATATAGATAGAAGTATAATATTATATAATAGCGCGCCTTAGTTACTTATTTTAATATCTTCGCGTTATCGACGATAAATACTAGTCTCGAGTAAGGTTATACGTTATCTTTACTATCGACCTAGAAGTATAACGGCCTTTCGCCTATAGTTATTTTAAGTAGACGTATCCTAAAAGACTCTAATAAGGAGCTAACCTCTATACGAGAGTAGCTACGCTTACTAAAACTACGTCTCTTTCTCTCTATACTACTAAGAACTACGTCGATATATTACGATTTACCGTTTAACTCGATAGAATAACTCTAGTAGATCGAAGACTATACTTAATTAAAACCTTAGAATAAACTTATATACTCTAACTAAAAGCCTTACTTACTCCTTCGACGCGTATAACTTTACGATATTAAGAGCCTATAAGCCTTTTCTATTACTAGTCGATCGATAGAGTACTATATTAAACTAGTCCTCGATATAGACGAGCCTTATATATAAGACGAGTCGCTCTATTAAGCCTCTAACGCTTAGAAGTTAAAGGTACCGCGAACTATTAAGCTCTATATTATATATTAAATAATCGAAGACTATATTCGATTAGACCTTAGAATAAACCTATAGACTCCTAATTAAAAGTCTTACTTATTCTTCGACGCGTAGAACTTAGCGATATTAAGAGTCTATAAGCCCTACGTTAAGCTAGTCTTCGATATAGACGAGCCGTATATATAAGATAAGTCGCTCTACTAGGCTTCTAACGCTTAGAAGTTAAAGGTACCGCGAGCTATTAAGCTCTACGTCGTAAACTATAGCTAAAACTAGAAAATTTCGCTAAGCCTCGAAGGAGTACTTAAAGATAGACTAACTACGCTTAAATCTAGGAAAACTCGTTAATTTATAGATCTATAAATAAGTCTAACCTTACTTTTACTTTACTTCCTCCTTATACTTTATTCTTACTATTAGGCCGTCGATTAAATTCTAAAACTCTCCTTACTACTCTAAATTACTAACTATTCCTCTATCTCCTTTAATCTTTATATAAGAGCGCCGAGCGAGTAAATACCTTCTATAGGTGTATATCGTAATAACTACTACGTAGTAGCTTCGAGCCTAGTTATAGGTCGCTATAAAATAAGATATCTACGATCGTATTAATACTAGTAAAAACTATTTTTAAGGAGATATTAACGCTATCCTCTAGCTTATACTATTAGAATATTATCTCTATATAATTACTATTTTAGAGCTCTTACGTAAGTATAAACTTACTTAGGCGTCGTTCGAGTTCGATATAAGTAAAGGCTTAGTCTAAAATATAATCGATAAATTAAAGATTAATATTTCTAATTATTTATTAACTTAGGTAGAAACTAGTAGGGAATCTAAAAAATAAATAGACTAGGCTATTTATCGTTAAATCTAAACGATTTACTATAACGAGTTAAAGAAGGCCGCTAGAAATCTTAAGAAGTAGATCTAGAAAGAGCGAAGCTAATTAGCGTTTATACTAGGTTCTTCGTTTCCCTCGTAAAGTCTTAAACTAGAAGATTCTTTAGTATCCTTATAAATAAATAAGGCGGTAGATACTCTACCTATATAACTAGTATTCTCTATAGTACGAACTCTAGCTAATATTAAATTAGAAGGCTAGTCCGCGGGACTATAGTATTCTAATTAATAAGGCTAAAAGATCGTCGTCTATATTAACCTTCCTAGTACTAAGTCTACGTTAAATTTCGTAGAATTAGAGTCGTAGTAGAATTACGATCGTATATTCGACGAAATTAATAATATAGCTAAGTAAGGAATAGAAGAATATAGCGACCCTTTACTCGTTATCGATTATTTTATATTTTAGCCGCTAAAACCTAGGCTAGTCGTTAGGTTTAAGAATAGACCTAGCTTCGATAAATAGTTTAACTAGGAGTTCCTAGCTAATCGAACTCGAGATAACGTATATAATATAGTTATATATTAAAAAAAACTAGTACGATTAGACTCGAATAACGGTCGTATAGACTTTATAGTATAGTAGATATTATATAATCGACTAGAGGAAAATAAGTATTAATATAGTATATTCTAAATAATTATTACTATTTCTAACTAAGTCTTACTAACTATCTCTATATATAAGCTCCCTTAGTATATACTATTTTAATAGAGGTACTTAACGTCGTTATAGCTCTATACTAGATTACGACTTATATAATCTAGAACCTAATATTTAACTATAGACTATTATCTAGAAAAATATAGTCGATCGTACTAGAAACTTAGTTTATTTAAAGTAGAATATCGAAAAACTATTAGGAACTAATCCTCCTATACTACCCTTACCTAGATAGACTATATATTAAACTAATTCTAAGTACCTTCGATACGAATAGAATCCGATAATAGATATAGATATATCGATAAACTCGATCTAAGTATCTAGAGCTTCGATATCGCTATCTTTAAATACTAGCTAAAAGCGTATATAAGAAGAAGTAAACTCTACTACCTAATTATTACTTCCGAAGCGCCTAAAATTAGTAAACCCTTTATCGAAAATAAAGTCTATCTAATAGTTCGTCGCTCTAGATTTAAATTTAGGCGAGATAAAGTAGATTTATTAAAAGATCTAGGCTTTAGCTCTTTCTAATATACCGTTACTTAACGAGCCTAGGTTTTCTCTACTAAAGAAGATAGCGACGAACGTTTTCGAAGCTACCCTAGGCTTAAAGAATTCCTAACTAAATATAGTATTATCTACTATACCGTAGTCTACTTAAGTAATCTATATAGATAACTTATTCGACTCGAATAATAATACTAAAGCGATAAATACTAATAATAGTATAACGTTAGCGTTAAACGAGAATAATAAAAATTTTCTAGCTAATACTATAGCTAACCTTATAATACTAGAGTACTATAAAATACCTTCGTTACCTTTAGCTCTACTATCTTAGAAAGAGAGTAGAGCTAATATAATACTTAATTAATTTAAATTAATACGAAGTTAATCTTATAACGAGAATTAAGAGAAGTTTAACGAGTATAACGAGTAAGAGGACTTTATCGAATTAAGTAGCCGACTTATCCTAGGTACTAAAAATAAATTCTTATAGAAGGCGCTCGATAAAGAGGAAGCTAATATAGAGGCTATAAAGATATTAAAATAACTAAAATAAGAGAAGATATAGCTTAATAAGAATATTCTTCGACGAATATATATTTTTTTTAAAATCGATATCGATAGTAGAGACTTTAAGACCTTCTTTAACTTTTAAGGTATACGAAGATTTCTAATAGTATACTAAGTATATAGCGCGTACTAAATACTCGAGCGAAAGATCCTCGATATAATTCTAGTCAACGATATAAAAGTTCGTTCTCTAGGTATCTCGATCCTCGAAGATAATCCTAGTATAGAAAAATCTACCTCTATCGCTACCTTAATATTCTTAACTCGACTACTTAAAGAAGTCTATAATAAAGTTTAAAATTATCGCTAATCGAATAACTCGAAATAACGAAAATAATACTTATTTATATTAAATAATAAATATTAATAACTAGTTAATATAAAGTATTTAACTAAATCGTTTAAGATTTATTATTTCTATATCGAGTATAGTCTATCTACTTAACTACGACCTATAAAAGGTATAGTTATCTTTTACGTACTATATTCTCTTATCGTTAACTCGATTAAGAAATTCTATAATTAAATTAATATAGATTAGAAATAGAATAAGCTTAGGTTCGAGGTCTACGTATAAGTAACCTAATAAAAGGGGAAAAAGATAATATATATAAAACTAGTAATTAGAAACGAGATTATTAAGAAAGATATTAAAGAAATATATATATCTATAAACGCTACTTAAATTCTTCGTATAGATATAGACTAAAACGGCCTTTAAGGGTTAACGCGAAAGATTTTCTTTACTATATAAGAGGCCTACGATAATTTAATAGTTAAAATAAATATTTATAGCTTTATTCCTTACGAACGCTAGATTCGAGACGAATTCTACTAGACCTATAAAATAACTAATAACTTAATAATCTAGAGTAGAGAGTCTATTTACCTTCGAGCGCGATTTAAGCCGTTTAGTACTTCTAAGATTATATTAATATCTAGTACTTCTATTCGAATAGGACTTTAGGATCTCGAAGGCGTATCGTTACTATAGTTATATAAACTTATAATCTTAGAGAACTCTAAACTTACGAGTTATCGATATTAAAAGGAGACTAAAGATATTAAGAAGTAGAAAAATTTAACTAGTAATTAAATTAATAACTTATTTTAGTTACTATATATATCTTTAGGACTACTATAGCTATAAGCTTATATTAATAAGCTAGTATATATAGATATAGTATAATAAAAGTTAAAGGCCCTTATATCTACTATTATAATCTAGCGGTCTCTCGGCTCTAAGTAGTTCGACGATAAAGTCCTAATAAGTATTCCTCGAATAAACTACTATTAGAGTAACTATAAAATAAAAAAGAGTTATATATACGAAATTAACTAGCTTACTCGAGCCCTAGCGGAAGAAAATAACGCTAACGATTTATTAATTACCTTAACGATATAGAAATATATAACTTTCCTTCTACTATATAAAATATAAAAGGCGGAAAGAACGAAGAATATAGTATAGTACTAGTTCGATAAGGAATAGCTTAATAAAAATAAAGTCTAGACTACTAGCGCGCGTAATAAAGATAATTTTCTCTAGAAGTATCGAGAGGTAATATAGAAAAGTAGTCCGAAGCTTATAATAATTAAGAATATACTTAATAAGTAACTTAAGCGAATAGACTTTATAGGTAGGCCTACGAAAGAGATTCTATTCGTAGAATATAACGAGACTACCTACTTACTATACTATATAAGTTAAATTAACTATAGTATATACTAAGTAAGATAATACTAATCGGTAATAGTAGGTTATCGAAGTTTATACGCTAAGTATTAAATTCTATATAAAACTATATATCGTATATAGCGTAATAGATAGTAATAAGTAGTAGACTCTAGTACGCGAATACCTTAAATCGAACGAGTATAATATTATTATCGAGGTTTCTAAGGGCTTAGATATAGAATTTACTTTAACGCGTACCTAGTTCTTAATCTTAATAGAATAGTAGAGTAATCTCGATAAGTACTAATAAATAATAGAGCGTATACTACGTAAAACTAACTAGAACTAGAACGGCCTCTTAACGTTTAAGCTATATATTAAAAACTTTATAGGCGATATAACCTTAAAGCTTCGAAGAGACGATAGAAAAAAATTTACTAATTTCCTAGAGTAGTAGAATATTAATAAAGTCTTAGAGGATAAGGCTAACGAAGACGATAATATCGAAAACGATAATAAGCTTACTATTCTAGAGGACTAAATCTTAATAGAGAGATAGCGTCTTAAGAATTAACTATATCGAATATTAAAAGTGGTATACTTTATACGATGAAGGAATAGTATATAGGTAAGTAGATCGATATAGACTTAAATAAAGGACTAAATTAGTTAAAGCTAACGAGGTATAGATAAATCTAGGCGTATACTAATAGATACTAGTAACTATATCGAGAGCTTAACGTAGTACTCCTATAAATAAGTAAGAACTAAGTTAATTAGAGTCGATAGGAATTACCCTAACTTAATAGGTACTATCGAGATATAAATAAAACGAGTTTAATAGTAACTAATATAATACTTCTTAGTTTCGACTTAACTTATATCGGTCTAATACCGAGAAAGATACTCTCTTCTTACCGAATTTACTAAGCGTTCTAGATTTAGTACGATAGGAAAGGCTATCTAAGTTAATATTAACGTATATAATACTAATAACTTTTCTTCTTTTAAGATCTACTAGTATAATATAGTTATTAAATTCGGTACCGGAAAGCGAATAGTCTAACGTAAGGTCTAGAATTCTAGTACCTATAAGAATAAGACTAGAGCTATAATAATCTATAATAGTAATTATCTTACCTAGTCCTTAAAGAATTATAGTAAGCTTCGTCTTATAATTAATCTTAACTAAGAGGAGGGTCGTTCTAGTCGCGGCGATAATAATAGCTTCCGCCTTTATATTAAGAAGACTAGAGAAGTAGATATTAGTATTATTTAATAGTTCCTTAATAGTCGAATTTAGATAAGTATCTTTATTACTAAAGCTATTAATTTTATAGATTATTTTCTACGTAAGGGTCCTTCTTAGTCTCTAGAATTTCTCTTAGTAAAACGTTCTCTTTTTAAACGTAATAGGAAGCGTATCGATCTCGATAGCGGTATCGAAGTTTAGCGTAGTATTTACTAATTAATATATTTTACTAAAGAAAAGAAGATAGTTATTAACCTCGATATTATTAATTCGTATTTTAGAAAGCCTTCTACGTTTATTACTATAGTTATTACTAATAGTAGCTAGCGTAATCTCGCTAATATTACGACTTAACTTATACCTACTTAGACGAATAGTAGTATAGTCGCTAATACTACTTATAGAGTACTCTAGTTTAAGTTTAAAGATATAATTATTAAAGTAAGTTACTAAGCTAACCTACTATCTAAGAAGATATAGAAAATCTATAAATTCTCTACTAATAACTTCTATTAGAAAAAGCTTAAATAGAAGGATTCTAATATAAAATAGTCTACTAGAGAAATACTCTCTATCGCTTAATACTTTAAGCGTAAATATACTACTACTCTATAATTTTCTAATCTTCTATTAGTTAAAATAATAAAGAGAAATATTAAGTATTCTATAGAGTTCCTTTATATTTAGAACGACTAGCGCTATAATACTAAGTTAAATAAGATCTAGACTACTAATATAATTAAGCTTACTATTTTTCCTCCTACTACTCGACTTAAGGCTATTAACGAGAGTAAATCTTAGCTTAACTAGAAGAATAATTAATACCTTAAGAACTATAGTCTTAAGATTAGTTCTTAGTATACTTAAACTAATACTCGTATTCTTCCTCTACTAGGTATTAAATTCGGTAATAGAGTCGAGTAACCTAAGACTAAAGGCCGTCGAGATCTTAAGGATAAAACTTTTCTCGCTAGTAATTCTACTAAACTTATAGTATAGAGTATCGAAGATTTTCCTAGTCGAACTAAGCCTAATAAGGTATAAATCGATAAGTTTACCTTAGACTTTATACGAGCTTATCGTAATTATTCTAGTAGAGTAGCTAACTTACCTCCCTATATTCGTATATTA
>NW_013550571.1:3696-6930 GCF_000709125.1 Exophiala aquamarina CBS 119918 | reverse complement strand
ATACTACTCGAATATACTTATAAAGGTTAATACTAAACTCGGCGGTACTACTTCTTAAGTTCTACCTTATAATACGAGTAGCTTTAAGGCCTTTAGTATTTTAATAATATTAATTAGTATCGATATTTCTTACGTATCGCCTAGTAGTTAATAGGCGTCTATAGCTACGCTTACTATATCTTTTAATCGCTTTAGTAGTCGTTATACTATAGTATATTAAACTAATAGTTATCGAGTCGAGATAATTTCTTTAGCTAACTAGTATAATATACTTAAACTACTTATAACTTAATAGATAAGTTAGGTTAGCGGTAGAAAGCTTTCTTAGTAGATCTACTATCTTTATAATAATATTTCTAAGGACTAGTTTACTTATGTTTTCTATTAAGAGGTTTCTAAGATTAAGGCGATCCTAAGTAGAATTACTAAAGATAAGTAGAATAGTAAGATTATAGTTATTATTATATTAAAGCGCTATTATATTCGAGCTTTCCCTATTAATAAGGATACCTTTAATTAGAAAGGTAATCCTCTTCCTAGCTATCTTATTAAGCGAAATATTATAATACTTAATAAGTTCGACTTTTATCTCTATTTATATATTATTCTTTAGGATACTTCTCGACCTATCTATTATACTATTCTTTACGATAATATTAATTATCGTTCTAAAATAATTTAAAATATAATTTATAAGTACTATTATTAGTATATATAGTCTACTACTTCTATTTCTCTTTATTCTACTATATACTATATATATATTACTTCTAATCGTACTAAAGTATATAAAGATATTATATTATCTTAAGGCCCTTAAATAGATTTCGATTTTAAGTAGGGTTAAGCTAGAAGTCGATCTTCGAAGCCTAGCGACTTAGAAGTAAAGCTATTAATACTTCTCTTTAATACTAATCTATCGTAATTACTTCGGAAGTATTACTAACTTTACGACGAGAATAGCTAACTTTAGGTACGACTAAATATAACTAAACTAAACTAAACGAATACGTAATACTAAGGTAATAGATAAAGAAAGTAAAGTATTAACTTTAATTAAATCCTACCGTTCCTTATCTTATTTTCTTTCCTTAATTATAGCTAATAACTATAATTACCTACGTAGTTAAAGTTAATTATCCTACTCTTTCTTTTAAAAACGCGTCGAGCTTACTTATAGTTAAGATCGCGCTAGTTTATAATTATCTACTACCCTCTTAAGCTTTATACCTACTCTCTCGACTACCCTAACTCTATATTCGACTCTTTACTATTCTATACTCTATAGTCGTTATAGAACTACCTTTAAACCGTAAGATATATACGACTTATAAACTTAGAAAAGCTAAAGTCGAGCGAGTAATATTAGAATATATCTATAAGGAATATATTAAGGCCTACGAGAAGCGGGTTAAAAGAGAAGGCTTAATAGGGACGATAAGAAATAAACTCTTTACTATAGCTTATAGTATTAAATAGATAGCCGATAGAATTAAATAGAGTAAAGGTTTTAAGAGGTTTAGAGAATAGTAGAATAAAAAGCGATCGAGAATAACGCTAACTACCTATCTATTATAAATAGAAAATTATTATTACCTAACGTTTTAGTATAATCTCGAAATATACGAGCGTAGTCTAAATACCTAGCTTAAAGTTATAAGAAATATAAAATATATAAAAATTAATATTATAGTTAAGATACTTATAGTAGAATTAAAAGAAAAGCTTTTACTTATCGCCGTCGCTACGAGTTCGATACTACTATCTATATACTCGGTCGATAATTATAGAAGAGCTTAAGTTTAGAAGATATTATTTAAGAAGATATATAATATATAGATAGAACTATATAACGACTTCTTAATTAAATATAAGGCTAGAGAGCTCTTTATAGAATCGGCTAGTTATTTATATTATTCGTCTAGGGACGATAGTCTAATTTAAGATTTAGAAAATTTTAAGCTATAGTAGAAATAGTTTCGTCTAGGAACTAGTCTATCTACGTTCGAATTAGAAGAATACTATCGTTACTATAAAGGAAAGTATTTATTTAATACGGAATTTTAGCGCTATAAGAAAGAAGAGCGTATAAAAGCGAAGAATAGAGATAAAGCTATATATAAGTAAATAGTAGAGACGATAAGGTAACTATTCGCCTAGTAAAACGACCGAGAATAAGTAGAATAATAAAAGTATAGTTATTATCGTATCGAAGTATTATTATATTCGAAGCTCTTCTATTAGCGAAGATATAGCTAACGATAGATAGCCCTAATAGATAGATAATACTAGTTAGGTATTTATAAAAGTTAATATAGTAAGTAAGACTCTTCTTCCCTTTAATTTCCGTCTTTACTATAATAGAAGCTAGTATTAGGTACGACTAGAGATAATAAAACCTAAAGAGTACGGCGTATCTAGGTATAGCTAGAAATAATAAGTACGGCCTATATAGGTACGACTAGAAATAATAAAATCTAGAGAAAGTACGACGTATCTAGGTACGACTAGAGATAATAAAACCTAAAGAGTACGATATATCTAGATATAGCTAGAAATAATAAGTACGATCTATATAGATACGACTAGAAATAATAAATTCTAGAGAAAGTACGACGTATCTAAGTATAGCTAGAGATAATAAAACCTAGAGAAAGTACGATATATTTAGGTACGACTAGAAATAATAAAACCTAGAGAGAATACGACGTATCTAGATATAACTAGAGATAATAAAGTCTAGGTATAGCTAGAGATAATAAAGTCTAGGTACGACTAGAGATAATAAATCCTCGAGAGAGTACGACGTATCTAGATATAGCTAGAGATAATAAAGTACGACGTATCTAGGTACGACTAGAGATAGAGAGAGTACGACGTATCTAGGTATAGCTAGAGATAATAAAGTCTAGGTACGACTAGAGATAATAAAGTCTAGGTACGGCTAGAAATAATAAAGACTAGGTACGACTAGAGATAATTAAATCTAGAGAGAGTACGGCGTATCTAGGTATAGCTAGAGATAATAAAACTTAGAGAGATATAGTATATATAGGTATACTAGCTATTAAACTTAAAACGATAGAATAGAAGGACGATAGAGGATTTACTATATAGACTATAGGAGTATAGAGAAAATATCGATTATATATAGAAGTATAGGAAAAATATCGATTATAGTATACTTATAGGGTAGAAAATAGTTACTATAAGAGCTTAGTTATAATATATAAG
>NW_013550571.1:0-2871 GCF_000709125.1 Exophiala aquamarina CBS 119918 | reverse complement strand
TAATTAAGCTTAAAGAAGCTCTAAAGTTAAAGAATAGAAAGGCGATCTAAAGTATAATTAGTAGCGAAGCTATACTTACTAGTATAGCTATATAATTTAATAATAATTATTTTTTCTACTATTAAGGATTCTAGCTAGAGCTTATATTAATAGTTATATTAGAGCTTACCTTTAGTTAAGATTCTAAAGGGAAAATTAATACTTTATAGCTAAGCTTATTTAAAGACTAACTTCTAAGTACTAAAAGTAAGATAAATTTTCTCCTTCTATACTAACTTAATATTTACTATTTTCTATATTATACTCGATTACTATAGACTAACTAGAGTATTAATATTAAGGGTTAAAGTTACCCGTTATTATAATATTTTATATACTTTATAATATTCTATCTTTTATTTATAGCCCTATTAGGTTTTAGACCCTATCTTCTTATTTTTTAACCCGATTAGAAAATTTATTGGGTTTTTAGCTATTTTAAAAACCTAATTAATTTAACCCTATTAGGTTAGATTCCGAGTTTTTAACTAGGTTTAGCCTAATCCGTTACGTAGCCTATTTCGTACCGCGTAGAAATTATAGTCGAAGAGCTAGGAGATATCTTAGTAGAAGAAATATTTATTTAATTCGGTATACTCCGGAGTATTATAAGTAATAAAGGTATAATATTTACTTTAGTATACTAGAGAACTCTATACTATTACCTAGCGATTAAGCGACGATTTTCGACCGCGTTCTATCCTTAGATCGATAGATAGACTAAGAGAATAAATTAGACTCTAGAATATTATCTACGTTACTACGTTAATTACTATTAAGACGACTAAGTTATACTACTACCTAGCGCGAAGTACGCTTATAATTAGACGATTAATACTACGACTAAGAAAATACTATTTTCTTAAGTCTTAACGTTTAAATCTACGATAAATATTAATATCGTATAAGAATCGTAGGAGAATAATAATAACCTCGTATAAGCGAAAGCTAGAGCGCTTAAAGAAGCTCGATAAGAAACTATAGTATAGTAGAAACGAGTATAGTATAGTATAGTAAAGTATTATAATAAGCGCTAAGAACTACGAATATATACTCTAGAAGACTAAGTTATACTATCTTCTAAGTTTATTCGTACGCGAAGAGTAAGTAAAAAACTAGGTAACTAGTTCTTAAGGCCTTTTAAAGTACTTAAGGTAGTAGATTAGAATATCTATATACTAAAGCTACTAACGAAGTATAGAAGGCTATATAATATATTCTACGTATCGTTACTAGAATTATATTATATACGATCCGAGGACGAAAAGTCTAGGCCTATCGATATAGACGAAGATAAATAGTAAAAAGTTAAAAAAATTCTCGACTACTAGAATACTAAGGTAGAACGTCGGTATCTAGTTAGGTAGAAGGGTTTCTCTAAGGCGGAAGATACTTAGAAATCCGTAAAATATTTATTAAACGCGAACGAGCTACTTATTAAGTTTAGAGAAATATATAATCTTTAAGGACTTAAGTAGATAAGATTACGAGTAAAAATTAAAAAGTAGAAATAAAATAAAGATATCTTTATAAGGCCTATTTAGAATATAGTATATATAAGGTATACGAGATAACTACTACTTAATAGCTATAGAGCTAAAGAATAATAAGAAGTTAGAATTTAACTTTAAAAACCTATAAAAATAGAATATAAAATAAAAAAGTATACTATTAATATAGTAGAATAGTACTTAAAGCTAGAAACCTACTTAAAACTAGAACTAGAGCTAGAGTAATAATTAGAATTCTTAGTAGAACTATTAGTTCTAGGGCGTTTTAAAGGTATAGTAGGGAATTTAGCTATAAATCGCTTACGAGTTACCTACTTTATAAATTTATTTAATAATAATTATTCTAAGTTAGTAAAAGTATAGAAATTTCTATTAATAGTACGAAGCCGCTTATTCTTATTACTATTAGTATCTATATAGAAGTATCGTTATATTTATCTAGTAGACTAGTTATCGATAGCTTTAATCTTAATATCTTCTATTATTATATTAGCTCTAAGCTTACTAGCGGTTAAATTATATAAATCTTTCTTAGGCTAAGGGAGTAGAATAATTCGGGCCTAGAGAAAGTATTAGTATATAGAAAGTATAGGGGTAGTAGGAGAACCTATAGTCTAAGCTTAAACTTTAGCTAAAGTTCTAATAGTATTAAGTATTAGAAGAGATATTATAGAATTAAGATTCTTCTTATCTAGTTTAGTAATCGAGAAGCTTACGAATTTATTATAAGATATAACGCTAGAAGTAATATAACGAACTATACGATTAATTACTTCTATAATAGAACGATTTAGTATAGGATTAGTAAGGAAATAGCTAGGAAGATAAAAAGCTTACTAGAGTAAATAATCTAGCTAATACTACTAGGCTTAATAGAATCTATAGTAAACTTAACTAGAACCCTTATAGTATAGATTAAATATAAGGATACCTAGGAGGTTAGTATAGGAATAGTATAAGAAAAGGAAACTTACTACCTTATAAGTATAATTCTAGATTCTATACTAAGTATATTTCCTATTCTTAGTCTTATATTAAATCTTTCTATTTAAAATAGAATTAGTATATACTTAGTATAAGAAGAGTAAGTTTACTCTTATTAAGTAATACTTAGTTATTCCTTCCTAAGAATTTTATATATCTTATATAAATATACTCGATAATCTTATTACTAATATCTCCTTAAATTAATAAAACGAAGGCTCGACTAGATAGTATACTAGATAAGTATAATTAGTATACTAGGTTAACTTTAACTATCCTAGGAAAAAATAGAAACTTATATAGAAATTCTAGATAGAAATAAGAAGATAAGTAGCTA
>NW_013550572.1:706974-709824 GCF_000709125.1 Exophiala aquamarina CBS 119918 | reverse complement strand
ACTAGGCGTTAATAGGGTATCGCTTAGTCTTAATAACTTCGAACTCGTATTTATCGATATCGACCTAAAGCCCTACTTCGCGGAGTCGACTTAGGACTTTTCGTATATAGTTTTAATACTCTCGTTATATCCCCGAAGAATAGATTAAGATATCGTCTACGTACGCCGAGTAGAAAACGTTAAGGTAATCTCGTAAGGCCTAGTTAATATACTTCTAGAACGTACTAGGCGTATTAGTAAGTCTAAAAGAAATAACTAGCTATTCGAAAAGGCTATATCTTATACGAAATACTATTATCTACTCGTCTCCTTCTATAATTCGGATTTTATAAAAGGCCGCGATAATATCGAGCTTCGTATACTACTTTACTTATTCGATATTCCGTAGAGTCTCGTAGATTAGTAGTAATAAGTATCGATCCTTCTTTATTAGCTTATTTAGCCCTCGATAATTAATATAGAATCGTAATCCTCCTCCTAGATTTCGTACGAAGAGAACTAGGGCCGCCGCTAGCGAGTTACTTACTCTAATAAATCCCTTATCGAGGAGTTTAGTAAGTATACGCCGTAGTACTAAGAGTTCGTCTCGAGATATATTATATAGCGGGCCCTACGGAACTTAAGGTTTCTTTCCGTCTTTTAGTTCGAAGTCGATCGCGTAGTCGATCTTCTTTTCTCGTAAAGGGGGTAACTTCTCTACTTTCGTACGACTAAAGACGTCTAAGAAATAGTAGTACTATTAAGGAAGCTTCGTACGCGAATTAGTAGACGTCTTTACTCTAAGTACTTTTTTAATATTCGCTATCGTCGCCGAGAATACCTAGGTTTTCGTACGCTTCTTACTTCTCTAAGCTAGTAGACCGAATACTACGGCGGAGACCTAGCTATAGTCTAAGGGCGTACGTAGTTTTCGTAGTATATTATAGACCTTTAGATTAAGATAGCCTATTAAGAGAGAATCGTTCGTAGCGCTAAGACGTACGCCGTTCTTCTTTATCTAGAGTAGGCTAAGAATAATTTCGTACGCTAGGTTCGAAATAATATAGAAGAATACTATTTCCTTATAGCTATTAATATCGACTTTAACCTTCGCTACTTCGGAAATTTTAGATCGTACGAAGGAGTCGAATCTAGAAATTAGACGAGGAGTAATAGAAATACGCTCGAAAGAATAGCGAAAAGCGAAGCGAGAGTTAATTAGATCGTATAATAAATAACTAGAATTAATTAGAGCCGATATATAATATTACTTATTTAAAAGTAATAAAACTATAAAGGATTAGTTATCTATCGAGGACCGAAAAGCCTTCTATTTCTTCTTCGTCTTCTTCGTACGCTTCTACCGGCGACTTCTAGTAGGAGCTACTCTTTTAACGATTCCTTATTATCGTCTATAATCTCTAGTACTACTACTCTCCTTTTCGTCTTAGGTCGTACGACGAAAAGGAGAGGGTATTTAACGATAAAGTAACTCCGTTAGTCGTAACGAAGATACGCTCCGAGCTCCTTTCTCTAGTTAAGTATCGTTTACGATACCTATAAAGCTCTCTATAGTCCCGCTAAGGACGCTATAGCTTATACCGTCGGCGTCTAATCTATCTTATCTTTCGTATAGCTAGTAGTATCGAATAGGTTACTTCTAGATATCTTCTCTCTAGCTTTCTTCTACCGAAGAGCCTCTAGGTTTATACTAACCGTATAGAAGAGAGTATAGTACTCCCTATAGGTTAATAGAATTAGCGTTGTAACGAGGGCGCTCTTTAGGTCGTACGAAAAGTAGTTTAATATAAACGTCTTCTTTACCGAGTCGGCCTAGTCTAGTCCGCCGGCCTCGAGTAGCGTACGATTAAACTCGACGAGAAATACGCTAAAGGACTTTCCGTCCTACTTGTTACGAACTAGGTCACTAGAAGGGTCGCCAAGGACAAGCCGCCTGCACTCGAGGGAAACGAGGAAGTTAGCCGATGGAGAACGAGGCTACGCCACGTGACCGAGGAATGGACTGTGGAGGACTATGGACTACGAACATAGTCTAAGTAAGTCCATAGTCTAGGCTAGCACTATATATACACACTCATTCACCTAGATAGCATAGTTCGTAGTTAACTTCGTTAGTAATCCTATACCTATATTTTAGGATACAGTCCGACGAATAAGTATTCCCTTAGTCTATCCTGGTCACTACTCTAGTACCCACTCTATTAAGGAACCCTACCTTGGTTAGAACTGCTTGCAGCTCGGATCATAATACTACTTTAGCTAAGAAAGTTTTCGTAATACTCTTTCTACGACGTCGACGTCCTCGTACGCCGCCTTTAATTAACTAATAAGTCCTTCTATATTTATTTCGAGGGTTAATTATACGAAATTAACCTACGAGCTAACCTAGGTAAGGACGTAGCTCCTTAGTCTACTATAGAGATACTAAAATCGTATGGCTTCGGTTTCCTCTTACTTATCGACCGCTAACTTAGCTCGAGCTTAGGTAAGCTACGGCCGAAACTCTAATCTTTTTCTATTAAATTTAGCTAGCTCGGAGAGCTTAGCCTTTCGTCGTATAGAGTCGGATTTCTATATAGCGCTCGTCGTCGTAGAAGTCGTTACTTTAGGCGTACGAGCTCGTACTCTATTCTATTAGTCGAGTTAATTCTCGAGTACTATTATCCTTTAGTTTTAAGCCTATAAGAGCTAGTATAGCTCTACCGCCTACGCTAGAGCGGTTTCCGTTAGTTACTATTCGTTATCTATTTCGTACGCGGTACTCTTTCGCTATATACGATAGGGAGCTTAAGAATAATATAAGGGTTTAGCTAGGAATTTAGAGTAATTCGTCTAACTATCGTATAACGA
>NW_013550572.1:0-4406 GCF_000709125.1 Exophiala aquamarina CBS 119918 | reverse complement strand
TTAGCTTAGATAGAGTAAATAGAAAATCTATCGCCCTAAGTAGGAGAGCTATCGGGCTCTACCCAGCGCGTAGTAGAGGAAGCGCGGAAGACGCGCGGGTCTCGAGCGGACTCGAGTAACCTACTATTATCGCTTAGTAGAGCTAAGGAAGATACTCCTTAAGGAAGCTCTAGAGCGTTAAGCATCGCACCTATATCGGTAATATAAGATCGCTACGCGTAACTATAACGTAGGCTACTAGAAAAGAGATAGCTAGATAAAATATAACGGATAGAGGCGGAGCTTCGGGGTAAGTAAGTTAACGATTCGGTAGATGTCCTAGGTACGACGCTACTCCTTCGTAAGCGGCTAGTAAGCCTATAAGAGGATAGCCTAGTAAAGTACATTAAGATAGGGGAATCTAAGATATACGTAGGTACTTCGCTAGCTAGCCTATAGGAGTTCGATACCTATTAGTAGATTCGTTTTTCTATACTACCGAGTTCGATAGTACTATCGGACGCGAATCGTATTAACTTAGCGGCTACGTCCCTAACTAATACTACTACTTTAGTATAGGCGCGCCGGGAAGAGGCCGTCCTAATATAGGAAGACTTTATTTACTTCCTACGAAACCTAGTATAAGACCTAGCGAACCGCTTAATATCCGTACTAAGTCGCCTATAGCGGAAACGCTAGGGCGAAAGCTAGATAGTTCGAGAGCTATAAGAAGAACTTATACGTATCCGAACGGATATCCTACCGATATCTAAACGCGAGACGTATACTTAGAAGCTACTACTCGTATTAAAGCCTAAGATTCGGCTAGAGGTAATAAGGTAATTACCCGATATTAAATCTAAAGAGTAGGTCCTACGCGCGGTATAGCGCTAGGAGGAGCTCTAAAGGACCTCTAGTAGGAGGCCTAAACTACGAGAAGTCTCGAAGTATTCTTCTAGTAAGCCGAGCGCGAGAACTCCTTAAAGGGGGCGCTCGGGGCCCTACCCGCACGACGATAAGTCGAAGGGAAAGGAAAGAGAGTATAGACCTACTTCCGGCGATAGACTATATTAGAACTATAATTAACCTAGATACGTAAGAGTAGAGTATCCGTAGGGTACTAGTAAGGTAGCTAGCGGTATAGCTAGAGATAAGAGTTAGGAGAAGGATAAATTCCTCTAGATAAAAAAATTAGTACCTAGTACACTACGCGCTACTAGCGTATTAAGACTACTAGAAGGTAGTACGATATCGTCGCGGATACTAGTAGTAACTATAGATATAGAGTTTAGTAGTAAGAGGCGTACGCTTCGCGTACTAATCGACTCCGAAGCGAAGCTAAACTTTATATTATAGAGAGTAATTATAGAGGAAGGCCTCGCTACGGAGATATCGAAGGAGCGTACTTACGCTATCGACGGCTACCTAATTTAAGTCTACGAAGATTACTATATAGCCCTATATACGACTAATATATTAGGAACGTACGTTCCTAGTACCTATAGGTTCCTAGCTACTAATCTTAGTAACTTTAATATAATCCTTAGGTATACCTAGCTTTACGTAGTAGACCTAGAAGTTCGCTAGCGCGAAAATACGTAGTATTACCGTATAGTACGGAAAGCGTATATAGCTCTTATTTCCTTTCGGAAGGTAATAAAGCTAGCTAAAACCTATCGGGTTTACGCTATCTACTTAAAGGACTTAAAGTCTAATAGTAACCCTATTAAGGGGGGATCGTAGGATAATAGCGGAAGTATAGCGGTCTCTTTATCGAAAGAGTATCGAGATTTTAGTAATGTATTCTCGGAAGAGGATACGAGTAAGCTACCGCTAGATACTAGAGTAACTTACTCGATTCCTTTAGAAGAAGGTTCGATAGCGAGTTATAGGCTAATCTATCTCCTTAGTGCGAAGGAGCTTCGAGTACTCCGCGAGTACCTTAATAAGTACCTAGCGCGGAGATAGATTAGGAGGAGCGAGTCGCCTACGGAGGCTTCTATTCTATTTATACTAAAGAAGGACGATAGCTTACGACTTTATATCGACTACCGTACCTTAAATAGGGTAATCGTAAAGAATCGTTATTCCTTATCCTTAATTAGTAAGATACTAGACCGATTAGCCGGCGCTACTATATATACTAAGTTAAACTTACGTAATATATACTATAGAATACGGATATACGAGAAGGACGTCTAGAAGACTACGTTTCGTACGCGGTATAGCTATTTCGAATATCTAGTTATACCGTTTAGTCTTACTAATGCTCCGGTAACTTTCTAAGCCTATATTAACGAGGCGTTAGAAGGGCTCCTTAATATTATATACGTAGTATATCTCGATAATATTTTTATCTTTAGTTAAGACTCGGTAGAGTATACTAAGTACGTACGCTTAGTACTCGAAAGGCTCCGAAAGTATAAACTATATATTAAGCTTTCGAAGTATAAGTTCTCGACTCGGAGAGTCGAGTTCTTAGGATTTATCGTAGGAATCGAAGGCATCTCGATAGACCCTCGAAGGGTTATCGCGGTCTAAGACTAGCTCCGACCGATATCTTTCCGGGAAATCTAAGTCTTCTTAGGTTTTACGAACTTCTATCGAGGTTTTATCGTAGGGTACTCGTAAGTAACTACCTCTATTACTAATCTCCTAAAAGGGATGTAGAAAGAGAAGAAGATAGGCTCGTTTAAATAGATAGACGAGGCTAAAGCGACTTAGAAGGTACTAAAAGTACGCTTTTATAGTACGCTACTACTAGCCTACTATAACTCTATACGATAGTGTAAGGTAGAATCCGACGCCTTAAGAAAGGCTTATAGTTCGATTCTCTCGTAAGTATATAAGTCGCGTACTACCCGAGAATAGACGGTATAGAAACCTATAGCTTTCTTTTTAAGAAAGTAGAACGCCGTAGAGCGTAACTATAGAATACCGAATTAGGAGATACTAGCTATCGTAGAATCCTTTAAGGAGTAGCGCTACTACTTAGAGGAAGCTACGACTAGTACGCTAGTCCTAACTAATTATAATACGTTAAAGTATTTTATATCGATAAAGGCGCTAAACCGTAGATAAGTACGCTAGGCGAAGGTACTTAGTACCTTTAACTTCGTAATATAGTATCGGAAGGGGAAGGAGAACTCCGCTAACGGTCTATCTCGTCGACTAGACTATATAACTTCTTAGGAGTACCCTAAGAACTTATTTTTATAACTTCTTCGGTCTCGCCTAGGTAGCGAGGAAGGTTCGCTATTAGATAGTAACCTAAGCGCTATAAGTATTTCTATTTATACTATAACGCGGGAGTTAGCCCGACGGGCTAAAGACCCGATTAAGAGTAGTTTCTATACCCTAGTAGAGTAGGGTACGCGTAAGGACGGGGCGTATAGATTCCCCGATACTCTTAATAAAGGTATAAAGTTAAAGTCTAGTAACGATATATCCTTAGTACGAAGTAGACGCTCCTCGTAGTCTATAGTAGAGCTCTACGTATACCCTAGCGTAGACGAGAACGCTATTACTCCGGCCTAGGAGGACTAGATCCTAGATAACTTAGTTAAGGGATTATTAGCGCTATAAAGCACCGACGCGTAGTATAAAAGGCGTAAGTAGAGTAAGCTACCCGGAGGAAGGATTTCCTAGGGGGCTTAGAAAGGGGTATAGCGCGAGGACCCCGCGGATCTCGTACGAAGGTAAGGCGCGGTATATATACCTTATAATCTTAGTATAAGATTAAAGATCCTAAGGGCGAATTATAATAACCCCTAGTAGAGGAGCTATTTCGGCCGGGAAAGAACTCTCACTATTATTAGGCGCTTTTATTAGTAGCCTAAACTAGCGAAGGACGTACGAACCTACGTCTCTTTATATAATGTATATTAGCGTATAAAAGTATCGAGATATAAGCTATACGGACTATTAGCGGTACTACTATAGCCGGAAAAACCGTAGTAGAATATATCTATAGACTTTATAACGGAGCTCCCGCCCTTAGCTCGTAGGGGGATAGCGTACGACGCGCTACTTATAGTAGTATATCGACTATCTAAAATAGTTCGCTATATTTCGTACCGCGTAGAAATCGTAGCCGAAGAGCTAGGAGATATCTTAGTAGAAGAAATATTTACTCGATTCGGTGTACCCCGAAGTATCGTAAGTAATAGGAGTACGGTATTTACTTTAGTATACTAGGAAACCCTATACTATTACCTAGCGATTAAGCGGCGGTTTTCGACCGCGTTCTACCCTTAGATCGATAAATAGACTAAGAGAATAAATTAGACCCTAGAATATTATCTACGTTACTACGTTAATTACTATTAAGACGACTAGGTTATACTACTACCTAGCGCGGAGTACGCTTATAATTAGACGGTTAATACTACGACTAAGAAAATACTATTCTCTTAAGTCCTAACGTT